>NW_026068258.1:628911-633258 GCF_014885135.2 Alexandromys fortis | reverse complement strand
GAATATATATATATATATATATATATATATTCTTACAGACTTCTACAAATGATCAAAGACCAAAGCTAAGAGTGTGTATAGTGGCATTGTAATTGTGGGTTTGATAGGACGTGAGTATCATTACTCCAGAATATGGCAACCAAACTGACTTCTTCAAGAAGCAGATATTCATTTCCTAGGAATTGGAACCCTATCTCAAGTAAGACAAAGCATGAGATGGGTTGAATGCATAGGGTCAGAAGGACAAAGAGGAAGGCTGAAATCATATGTGGCTAATATTTTAGTGAAAGTATGGGGTCGTTACCTGCTGCAACAATGGAATGCCCAGATTAACATTCCTGCAGCCCCAGAAACTCATATTTCTGGGAAGGATATTATAAGGTACAATACACAAAGGTTATCAGTCATTCAGGTTATACAAGAACACAAAACAACTAGCAAAACTTAAGAGGTGCCAACACACCTCCATTTAAAATGGTTAATTGAGAAACCAATATTGGTTAAACAGTAGCCTTTGACAGAAGACAAATTGTAGCCTGTAGAAGAGTGGTATAGGAGCAAAAAATGCTCACCATACTGAAGAACCAACCAGCCCTTGGAATTCTCCTGTATTTGTTGTTAAAAGAAAATCTGGTAAACGGAGAATGGTGACAGATCTAAGAGCTGTCAACAAGGTAATTCAACCTATGGGTCCTCTACAATCTGGAATTTCTCTGCCTTCTCTATTATTAAAAGGATGGCCTCTTATAGTTATTGAGTTATTAAAAGATTGTTTCTTCACTATACCTTTACAAGAAAAGGACAGAGAAAAATTTGCCTTCACAATGCCTACTTATAATGACTCTTAGCCTACTAGGAGATACCAGTGGACTATCCTCCCACAGGGAAATCTCAATAGCCCCACCCTATGCCAATACTTTGTAAGTCATCCCTTGGAAATAATATGTAAACAATTTCCTAAATCTATAATTTACCATTACATGAATGGCATTTTGCTCTCTGACTCAAACTTTAGGAAGAATGCTTGATGAAGTAAAGAAAGATTTGCCAAAATGGGGATTACAAATTGCTCCTGAAAAAACACAGAGAGGAGATTCTGTCAATTACCTGGGTTATAAAATACGCTTACAGAAAATTAGAACACAAAAGGCACAATTAGGAGAGCCTGGCTGAGGACTCTTAGTGACTTTCAAAGGTTGTTAGGAGACATTTCCAGTCTATGACCTGCTGTTGGAATAACATCTGATCTAATAGTTAATTTAAACACAACCTTAGATGGTGACAAAGACTTCAGTAGTCCCAGGGAATTAAGAGCTGAACCTGAAAAGGAATTAATTGTCATTGAAGAAAAATCATAGGAGGCATTATGTGGAGAGGATGAATCCAAATCTTTATTGCATTTTAGTCATATTGTCTTTCAAAAATTTTCTCTACAGGAATTTTAATGCATAGGGAAGATATCATCTTAGAATGGATTTTTTTATTACCACATAAACCAAGTAAAAAATTAAAAATTTATGTGGAAAAAGTCTCTGAAATAAACGTAAAAGGAAAATTGAGACTTTTTCAACAAGCAAGAATAGACCCAGTAGAGATTATAGCGCCTTTTACTACTGATGAATTTAAAAATTATGGGAAGACAATGAACCTTGGCAAAGAGCTTGTACTAATTTTTTTAGGAGAGATTAAAAGCAATTAACCCAAAAGTGATAGAAATAACCTTATAAAGAGAACTACTTAGATCCTTCCCCACATTGTATGGGACACACCATAAGTGGAGCCTGTACATGCTATACTGATGGCAAATAAATCAGGAAAGGCAGGTTACAAATTTAAGTAAGGTGTAACAAATCCCTTACAATTCTGCCTAAAAGGCAGAATTATGTGCTATCCTCATGGTACTAAGGGATTTTAAAGAACCTCTCAATATGCTTACTGATTCATAATATGCAGAGAGAATTTCTTTTTTATTAAAACTGCTGGATTTATACCAGATGGCACAGAATTGACTTCATTATTTCTACAGGTTCACAGAATAATCAGGAATAGGCTTTGTCCCATATACATAAGACACACCTGATCCCAAAAGGGTCTGCCAAATCCAATAGCACAAGGAAATGTAGAAATTGAATGATTATTGATTGTAAGTGTGTTGAAGGCCTCAGAAATTCATAATAAACATCATGTCAATAGCAAAGGTTTAAAGAAAGATTTTTCTATTACATAGCAACAAGCTAAGGAGATTATAAAGAGATGTTTTACTTGTGCTTTTTATAACTAAACATCACTATCTACAGGTAGTAACCAAAAGGGTACTCAAAGGAATGAAATCTGGCAGATAAATGTGTTCCCCTTTGCAGATTTTGAAATACCACACTATTGACACTTATTCAGGTTTTCAATGGGCAACTGCATTGAGCTCAGAAAGGCTGATTCAGTAATCATGCATTTATTAGAAGTTGTGGACATCATAAGTATACCTGCTC
The DNA here is from genome assembly GCF_014885135.2 of Alexandromys fortis. Classification (NCBI taxonomy): domain Eukaryota; kingdom Metazoa; phylum Chordata; class Mammalia; order Rodentia; family Cricetidae; genus Alexandromys; species Alexandromys fortis. The sequence continues at coordinate 630,772 of NW_026068258.1, read as the reverse complement.
AAATAAAGACAGATAATGGTCCAGTATCTGTCTCTAAGTAAGTGAAAGCAGTTTTTCTTATTATAATATAAAGTATATTATAAGTATACCAAACAATCCTACAGGTCAGGCAATTATAGAAAGGTCAAATCAAAGTATAAAGTATATGTTAAAAAAAACAGAAAGGGAGCTGGGCGGTGGTGGCTCACGCCTTTAATCCCAGCACTTGGGAGGCAGAGGCAGGCAGATCTCTGTGAGTTCGAGACCAGCCTGGTCTACAAGAGCTAGTTCCAGGACAGGCTCCAAAACCACAGAGAAACCCTGTCTCGAAAAAAAAACAACAAAAAACAAACAAACAAACAAACAAAAAAACAGAACGGGATGGAAAATACCACCAGAAATAGATTACATAATGTTTTATTAACATTGAATTTTCTTAAAGCTAATGAGAAAGGAATAACAGCAGCAGAGAGACACTGGATAATAGAAAAATCTTCTGAATTAAATCAGCTGGTACATTTCAAGGATGTTTTGACCTCATAATGGAAACCAGGAGATATACTACTCTGGGGAAGGGTTTTCATTTTTCTTTCCACAGGAGAAGAAAAGCTATGGATACTATCAAAGTTAATAAAGACTTGGTTTGAAAAAGAGAAACCTCTTGAGAAATAGAAATGATGGCTCATCCACAGAGGTGACAACCACACAGATGGTAAGGAAGCCTCATAGGGGATGGGGCAGTGTTCTGTTCTTGACTTTGCAGCAAAATACTCATTTTCAAAAAGTCAAGAGACCCTGGACATCTATATGTCTAAAGAGGAAAAGATAACTATCCTGATAGGATCACCAAGTAAAGAGAATTATGACTTATGAGGACAGGTCATCTGAGGGTAAGAATCACTGAATATATATATAAAATAGTCATGACTCGCTTGAAAAATCAAAGCTGGTTTTAGAGTTGGACAACAGCTCTGTCCTTCTCTAGATCCAAGCATGTTGTCAAAAAAAAAAATCCATAGTTTCTGTCTCATGTAGGAACCATCTGGTGTGGGACAGAAAGAAGAAAGAATTTCAAAAGATGGGGCCCCACAACAATGACTCACCTTGTTGATATGACATCATGTTGCTCATAGTGCTGCTATAAGAACTGTTTTGGGTACCATTTGCTCACAATCGTTCCAACTTGGTTAGCTGAAATGGTGCATTTTTTTTTTTTTACCAGAACTCCAAATAGTATCCTCAGAAAAACCACACTGAACACTCAGAGACTATTTGCAATTTTACCAGACAGTAATCTTGAAACTTAACCATCATTTTACTTTCACAGGATCACATAGAAAGAACATCACCCCCATAACAACTTGAAGTAATTCTAGAAGACAACATCCCCTGTCCCAATAAAGTTTTTCCTCACAGTTAGAGACATCAATTAGGGGTTGATTATAATTGATATAGGGTTGAGGGCTGGGGTGGAAATTATGTAGGATTATATCAAAGAGATTATATCAGGAATCTCTTTGAAAAAAGAGGGAGGGACTGGAGAGATGACTCAGTGGTTGAGAGCACTGACTGCTCTTCCAGAGATTCTGAGTTCAATTCCCAGTAACCACAAGGTTACTGACCACCACCTGTAATGAGATCTGGCACTCTCTTCTGGCCTGCAGGCATACATGCAGACAGAACACTGTATACATAATAAATAAATATAAATAATACAATAAAGAGGGAAATTTGGATGGGATAATAGATTAGTGAGAGCTTACTCACACTGATAATAATAGTGAGTAATAGAGTGAATACTTGTGAGCTATTATTTATAGGCAATTTACATTGTTATAGATTCTTATATATTGATACAAACTTAAATTATATTGAATATGTT
>NW_026068258.1:620715-623762 GCF_014885135.2 Alexandromys fortis | reverse complement strand
GATTTTGAAAGTTTTCGTGCCTCTGAAAATGGTCTGTCACTTACTCTAGGCTTCATCCAAAGTTGGTTGCTCCAAGGTTGCAAATGAGACTTTGGGTGATTGCCCAGCTAACCAGTTGTCCCTGTCATTTGTTGCACATTTTGGAAGTTGCTTGATTGCACTTCCTGTTTACTCAAGTAATAATATTTCCCTTCTCAGGAATCGATAGAGTTGAAGACTACATAGTTGTAGTGACTTTCCTCTCATGACTTGGTCAAGTTATTTATAATACAAGACTTAGACCTCTTAGGATAGGATAATTATTGAAACATCACATTTCTTGCTTGATATTGTTTATGCTGGTTGTAATTCTAATTTTTATACTTGATATTTGTTCTTTTAGTATATAATTTTTGTATTAGGCTTAGTATTCTCTTTTTTAAACAAAAGGGTGAGGTGCTCTAGGAAATCCTTCAGCCAGTAGCCTTTATGTTACCCGCCAACTTGGGTATGGCTTCTTATACTATAAATGCCCATGTAAAGCACGTGCTCGCTCTCTCTCTTCCGGCTGCTGGATCGGTTGTTGTTCCCTGTTCTAGGAGAAGACTAACATCTGTGAGTCTATCCCTAAATAAATAACCCTTTATTATACTCAATTCTGAGTTAGTGTGGGATTTCTTTTTTACGTCTCTTTTCATACCTCCCGAGTGCTGTGATTAAAGCTCAGCCTGGCTAATTACTCTTATTAACTGAAGTATGTCAACCAGGATACAATTTTTGTGCTTAAAACCTCATCCTGAGAGAGGATCCTGGCTCCACTGGGATCCCGAACACTCAGTAGAGTCAGCATCTGGCTAATTGACTGTGGAAGACGAGAGGATGGAAATAGGTGTCAGCTCTGCTTCCACTGTCCTCAGCTAGGCCGCTCTTGATATGTTCTTCAGCAGGAAGCACTCAGAAGTTCCTATTCTTCCTGTTGTTGTTGTTGCTGCTGCTGTTTTGAGGCAGGGTCTCACACATCCTGGGATACAGGCAATGATGTCTTTGAATTTCTGAGCCTCCTGCCTCCACCTCTCAAGTGTAGGATTACAAGTTTGTGCCATGGTGCCCATCATGCCCAGGTTTCTGCAGTACCAAGGATGGAACTCTGGGCTTTGTGCAGGACAGGGAGAGCAACTGCCAACTGGGCCCCACCCCCAACTCCCCAGGGCTCTTTCCAGGACAAAGTGCTTATCTGCAAGGAGAAGTGTGCTTGGGGTAATTGCATTCTATTTTGTTTGTCCTCTGAGACAGGGTCTCACACTGTAGCCCTGGCTGTCCTGGAACTGGCTATATAGACAAGGCTGGCCTTGAAATAAACAAGATCCATCTGCCTCTGTCTCCCAAGTGCTGGGATTAAAAGCAGGTACCACCACATCCAATCAGTAGTTACATGCTTACTGCACCTGCTTGAGGACAAGTGTTGTGGTCTTGAGGACATTTCACTCTGACCAGGGGGTACATGAAACACCTCTACCCCCACAGCCCAGGTCCACATCTGCGACCTGCAAAGAGAGCTGCAGAGATTGCTGCATTTCCCCAGGAGGATTCCCGGCCGCCCTTCACTGTTGTCCAATATTAAAGCACATTATCAGCCTATGTTGACTTTGTCCCTCAGCTGTTTGGCCTCACAGGATTTCCTAAGTCCCTATTGAGAGCTGCAGTTTCTCAGACAAGTAAGAGGGAACAAACTGTCGTCTTTATTTTGTTTGATTTGCGTCATCCTGCTGTCATTATTTTCCTGCCCCATCCTCTGGTTAAAAATGCCCTGCAGAGAATTTTTTAAAAGAGGTTTTTCCCTATGCACATTTGTCTGTGTCTGTGTATGCCATGGTGTTGGGTGACTTCTGAGGCCAGGTGGAGTTACAGGCAGATGTGCGCTCCTGATATGGCGCTGAGAAGATGCTGAGAGGATGGTTCTCTAGGAGATAAATAAGTGCTCTTACTGCTGAGCCATTTCTCCAGCTACCCCCAACCCCAAGTAGACACGTGTGTGAGTGTGTGTGAGTGTGTGTGTGTGTGTACAGAGGGTCTCTTGTATCCCAGGCTGGCTTCCAAACAAATTTAGTAACAGATGGCCTTGAACTCTTGATCCTTTTAACTCTACTTCCTTTGTGAGCTAAGATGAGAGACAGGCAGTGAGCAGGGACAGCAGCTGTGAGCAGTGTTGCGAAGTGGCTGCAGCTCTCTCTCACTGGGTGTGAAGAGGTTGGCTACATCAGCAGAGCAGGAGGGGGCTCCAGTAATGGGGCATGGGGTCACACCAGGAGGTTCTGACTGCAGTTTCGATGTTACTGTTCCTGGGTTGACTTCCCACCCTGGCCTTCTGACAGAACTCCTCCTTCTCTGAAGGAGATTTGGAGCCTGTGCAGCTGAGTTCTGCAAACCAGCCATTTCCAGGAATTGAAACTGAAAGCTGCTCTGGCAGGGGCCCCCTCCCATCGTGGGAGGCAGGCCGGGCTCATACCTACAAGTGAGGAGTTGGAGCCAGATCCAGAGTTTGCAGGGGTCTGAGGAAACCCAGGAGCTCAGGCTGCCCTTCAGCTGCTCCAGCTGCTCCAGCTCCTGTACTCGCTCTTCCCCAGAGGTCCCCTCACCTCTATTCTCTCCCTCCTGAACATCCTGGACTGGATTCCAGTTTTCTAAGGCTTCTGAGCAGGTAGGTGAGAGACTGCTAAGTGCAGCTTGGACTATAAACTGCTCAGGGCAGGCTGCTGGGGTCTGGTGATCCTCTCGGGAATCCTGAGCAGCAGGCACCAGCCCTGACTGTCTTCAGGACCACACAGATCCTGTTTTGACTGAATCGAGTCCTTCCAACCCACCAGCTCTTTTTTATCTGCCTATCCCTGGCTTTGTGGGTCTTCTGAAGGGACCTAGTTTAGAGAACGCAGGTGGGGTTTTGCTTAGTCTCTCATCCTCTGGCTGAGTCCTGGATTAGAATCCCCCCTGGCATGATGAGGTGGTCCCAGGATTGGTTCTTATTCAGAGCACAAGGAGACTGGGACTTGGAGCAGTGAGGTTCTAAGTAA
>NW_026068258.1:607910-619989 GCF_014885135.2 Alexandromys fortis | reverse complement strand
GAGCATGGAGAACTACCTGGAGGAGATGGACTTCAGCCAATATGACCTGATCATCATCATCGCTTCTGAGCAGTTCAGTTCGAATCATGTGAAGCTGGCCAAAGCCATGCAGAGCATGAGAAGGAGGTTCTATGTCGTCTGGACAAAGCTGGACAGGGACCTCGACACAAGTGCCCTCCCAGAACCCCAGCTACGGGAGAACATCATAAAGAACATCCTGGAAAACTTCCAGAAGGAGGGGGTGGAGAAGCCCCCCATATTCCTAGTATCCACCTTTAGTCCTGATTCTCACGATTTCCCTAAGCTTAGAGAAACGCTGACAGAAGACCTCTATAGCATCAGGTATGATGGTCTCTTCCGAACCCTTTCCCACGTCTGTGAGGAGAGTATTAGTAAGAAAGTGGAATTCGTTAAAGGGATCATAAAGGAGAATAATTTAACGAAACAGTTTAAAATCTCAGATCCAAATAATCTGGAAGAGTGTCAGAAAGTCTTCCAAGAAAACTTTGGTGTTGATGACAAATCTCTCCACCAGGTGGCTCTGAATATGAGACATCCTCAGGTTATACAGGATCACCAACAAGATGGCTGGACAATGTCTCTGCTGCACTATTTGCCCGTTGGAGCTGTTAACTTTGTCCTTTGCTGTTTTGCCTCAACACACAGGCAACAGGCACGTGCACTTGATGAAGCTGCTGAGAAAACCATGGAAAATCTGAATAAAATCTTGAAGGACATTCTCCTTCCTTAGGAAGGGCAGGCTAACCAAGGTTCTCTCCCTAGCTTTCTACCCGACATCTACCCCCAGTTGAACTTAAATGCCGGATAGGTTTCAAGTTCCTTGAGGCTAATAGGCCGACTTTCCTGATGGGCTTTCCCCTCAGGAAACAGTACTATGGGTTTTGCTTTTTACCATTTGTTTAATTTTATTGCAAGTGAGCTTTCTGGGATTCCAATTTAGGAGACATTTCCTTTTTCTAATTGCACAGAATTTCACGTCTGACACATGGTCACCTTGGCACCTATGACTGATGATATAGTTTTTCTTAGAGGCCTCTTAATTTTTGCTTCTGTCTTTCCTCTCTCTTTTCTTCCCTTTCGTGGGAGGTGGAGCATCCTTTCGGGAATAAGGAAGAGCTTGTTTCTGCCCACTGTCTGAAAACATGGCTAGCAGAGGCCTGTTCTCTGACCTGTCCTTTGATGTGTAAAGAGAGGGGATTTAATTCTGTACCACTGGTAATGGGATTCACAAAGCGCTGACTGGAAGACTTCTAGGTTCCCCACACGACCCCCAGTGGTGTCATGGATGTCATGGCCCCTCATACTCAGGGCACCCACAGTCTCCTATTGCATCTGACTTCCTTATCCACCCCTAATTCTCCAGGTCAAACCCCTATCCAGACATATGGACCCTTATCCCTTCCTCACGGAGTTTTCCCATTTCGCTCAGTTGTGTGAGTGTTTGTGTTTATTTAAGACAGATGCTTCTCCGTGTGCTGTTACATCCCCTTTTCTCAGTCCCCCTCTCAAAGGATGTCAGAGAGCTGTTGTAGGGCCCAGCCCAGCCATTCAAACAATAGGCCCGAGTTTCAGTTTATCCTAAAGCAATACCTGCTTTGGGGAAAGATCACAAACTGAGAGCACACAGTCTCCACCCAGGAATGGACCTTTTAAAGGCAAAATACCAAATGTTCCAAAGGAAATGCCTAATGTTCCAACCATTGTAGACGTAGATTCCAACACCACCAGATGTCCCTTAGCCTAGCACACACCCATCCCCTTTCACCAAGACACCCATAGACAAATGTCAGCCAATCAGGGGCCCTGAACCTTAGGAATCCTTTCACCTCAACCTCTGCTGTGTTAAGAACCCCACCCGAGCTGGTTTTTTATGACTCACTGTCCTGTCAGATGGGTGGAGGGTCCAAGCTGGAGCCTGAATCAAGGCTCTTTGCTTTTGCATATGAGTGCGGACTCTGTGGTTGTTTGGGGGACCCTGTGATCTGGGAATAACACTGTCAGCTCTGTGCCCTCCACTTCTTTCTTTTCAGAACACTAAATACTTTCCTCTTCCAGCCATTACCAAAGTCACACCCCAGCATGCCTGCTTCCGTGCCACTTGTGCTGAGAGGGGTTATTTTTGGACAGTACAGCCCATGATAGATGAAAGACGGTCATCACAATAGGAGCATAGGGCAGCTGGGCATATTGTGGAGAGAGAGAGAGAGAGAGAGAGAGAGAGAGAGAGAGAGAGAGAGAGAGAGAGAGGCACACTGCTCCTTGTCTCATGTTCTTATTTTCACTCAGCCCAAGGCCTCAGTCTATAGAACGAAACCATCCACGTTCAGAGTGGGTCTTCCAACCACAGTGAGCCAAGTTTAGAAACTCTCTCACGGAAATTCCATAGTTATTCTAGATCCTGACAATTTGACATTCCACATTAGGTTCACAGGTACAGTGATAGCAAAGGGGTATATTGGAGTTTTATTGATTAACATTGGGAAGACGGTTGGGTGTGGCTCAGTAATACAGTGCTTGCCTAGCACATGGGTTTTGATACCCAGAAAGAAATTGTTCAAACAAAGTCTGTTTTGAGACAGAAAGAAAATGTAATTGTATTAGTTGAGAAAAACGCATCAACTATATCATCTTGCTGGCACAAGAACTTTGTAAAACCGAATCACTCAAATGGAAAAGGGAGGTCTACTTTAAATGCTGGGGTAAGGATGGGCTGGGCTAGGACGTCTCAGTGGTGGTGGGATTGGGATTGAGGGTGAGCACAGCTCTGCCTGGCCTCACCTTCCACACTCTTATTCCTTTGTTACATAATTCGATAGACTCACAGGGAGGGTCTGCAAAGAAATCACTCAAGTTTTGCTTGTCATCCGGATGATGCTCAGAAATCATTGTTGACGTCAAGTTTGTAGCGTAGATTCTGCTATAGTGTGTTCACTGTGAGAAAGTGAGCTTGCTCGTTTAAAGTCACGCGGCTGCTGCTGCTAAGCTTGTATGTGTTTGGATCCAGCACCGAGGAAACTGACATGCAGACTGTGGCTCACTGTGGGCCCGACTGGGACAGCAGGGTGTAAATTCTCTCTATGTCCTAGAACATAGATGTAGAATTTCTCCTTGCTTGTTCTATATACATGCCTCTCTATGCACAGATACAGAAATATATGTACATGTTATATATTCACCATACACATATATTGTGTATTGCATGTAACATACATGTAGTGTTAATCTCTATGATAAATAAATAATAAGAGTATACTATCTAACTATATGTATTGGTTTTTGTTCTTTTTAATTTTTGATAGCTTCATACATGACTACTGTATTTATATCACTCCCCTTCCTTCCTCCACATATTCTTGTGTTCCCCCAAATATTTTTCTTTATTTATTTTTATTGGTCCTTTGAGACAGGGTTTCTCTATGTAGCTTTTGAGTCTTTCCTGGAACTCACAGAGATCCACCTGCCTCTCCCACCTGAGTGCTGGGGTTAAAAGCCTGTTCCATCACTTCCTGGCACCCCCAAATGTTTTTAATGATGGATTATTTTTGAGACAGGCTTTCTCTGTGTAGCCCTTACCCTGGCTGTCCTGGAACTTGCTCTGTATACTAAGCAGGCCTCGAACTCACAGAGATCCACCTGCCTCTGCCTCCCGAGTGCTGGGATTAAAGGCGTGTGCCACCACCACCTATCAATAATGGATTTGAAAAGAAGATTTATTTTAGTTTTAAGTATGCTTGTGTGTGTGTGTGTGTGTGTGTGTGTGTGTGTGTGTGTGTGTGTGAGAGAGAGAGAGAGAGAGAGAGAGAGAGAGAGAGAGAGAGAGAGAGAGAGAGACTGTTTGTATAAGGGATGCCCAGGGAGGACAACTCCCTTCAGCTGGAGTTAACAGGCAGTTGAGATCCTAGCGTAGGTGCTGGGAACAGAGCTTATGTCCTCCACAAGAGCTGTATATACCACCAACCTCTGAGATCCCTCTCCCCTCCCTAATACTGGCTTTTTAAGAATAAAGTTTCAGGGCCTGGGGAGATGCCTCAAAAATGCCACTGTACAAGCATGAGGACCTGAGTTTGAAAATCTAGCAGCTATGTAAAAGGCCAGGTGTGGTGGTACATGCCTGTAAGGGGGTGAGTGGCCATAGGTGGATCCCAGGAGCCTGCTGGTCAGCTAGTCTAGCCAAAATGGCAACATGACAAGGTTCTGTGGGACCTTGTCTCTGAAAATAAGGTGGAGAGTAATAGAGAAAGACACATGGTTTCGACCTCTGACTTCTACATGCACACACACACAAACACCCTGCTGCACATACATGCACACACACACACATCATTTTTTTTTCAAATCTCACTCGCAACATCAGAAGTGTCAAAGTCTGTTTCCACAACCACGGAGGCCCCCCTACACCACACACCACAGCCTTCCCTCTCTACATCAAATCCCAACGTCTACACAAAGAAACAAGCTGAACGCAGGCGGCCTGGCTAGTTCAACGTGTAACTATTTGACTCTCCGCTTAGGCCTTGTCTCCCCTTTAGCATGAACACACAGTCACTTTCAGTGTGTTGCTCCAAACAGACCGGAATAAGCTCTAGAGAGACAGGAGAAAAGAGCTCAGTATAAAACTGCCCAGGAACCCGGAGGCTGCTGGGTGACAGACTTACTTTCACTCGAGAGCTTGGGAAGGAGGTTCTGCTGGAGGGCAGTTACCGGTTGTGGGGTGGTTACTTCCACAGAATTGACATGTCCCCTTCTGGTATGCTTACAGGCTAAGAAGTAAACAACATTTACAAGGTCCCTCTCTACAAAGCTATATAAGGAATAACAATTTTGGGGAAGTGGGCGTCTCCAATCAATGGGGCTGCCGAGCAGCTCCATGGATACAGCTTTCATGACCTCTGACCTGTGCTAGGTGGGGCTTTTCAGCAGTGTAGCCTCTGAAGCATTCTGCATCTGTTAGTAACCTTTCGCCTATGTCCTTGTAACCCCCATAAACCGACTGGTTTAGGAAGCTGGACCTGGGTGGAATCGCGTCTCCAGGCTGCCGTGGGTGCCCTGTCTGGGATGAACAGATATTTATTTGTTCTCTTCTCCCCAGGAACTGTCACAAGATGGCGGTTCTCACTCACTTCCATGTGATGAGCATAGCGTTCGTTACGGCGAGAAAGCACAAGAGAGTGGTTTGACGCATCCCTGACTGTCACCATGTATGGCTGGAACGCAGATGCTGCTCAGGCCGCAGCGCCTACAGCTGCCTCTTCTCGCAGGTGCCCAACTGAGACACTAAGTCCCTAGCTAAGAGATTTCCCAGTCTTGAGTGTTTCACCCTCTGAAGTGAGTTGACGTCGAAAGGCTGGAAAAGATTCCATTTCTGTGCTGGGCCCTTTTGGGACCTTGAACTATACCCCATCTCCAGGAAAAGCTGAAGGCTGACTTCCTCTTTAGGGGAAGTATTGGCTAATGGAAAAACCTAAGTTACACAAAGCTCCTGACTGTAGCCCGTTCCCCCACCCTTAGTCACACAGAGAATGTTGACCACCCACCTTCCTCTATCATCTGGGTAATACTTCAAACAGCCCTCGTGGTTAGCTAAGGGTCAGCAGATGTCTGGAGGATGTAACCGGTGGGCAGTGGGGGGGGACTGTTGCTATCCCCCTTAGCCTATCAGGAACCAACAGCTAAGCTTCACCTAACCTTCAGCCAATTATGATATAGGGTATGTAATTTTGAATTTTGAGGCTATAATCTTGTGACTGCTTTGTGGTTTTTGTCTTTATAAACCCCTTACAATAGTAGACGGGGTCCTTCTCCCTCCATCTGCTGTGTCAGACTGTGAGGCAGAGGACCCGCGCTAGCCCGTACTTAATACACGAAGCCTTGCTTTTGCATTTGGAAGTGCGGCTCCACGGTGGTCTTCTTGGGGGTCCTAGGACTCAGGCACAACAGACATCAAACCTCACATCCTGCTCTCCACCCGCTTCCCAGCCTCCTGCTTGGGAATCAGAAATCCTGGCTGCATTCTTGTGCCGTGAAACCTGCCCCATCCTCAGAAAGGTATTAGAGACCGCCGCCTCTGCCATGGAGGTCTTGATTTCCTCCTGCCGGCCTCCCAGCCACACTGCTGTTTGTCTGTCTATGGGGCTAATAACTCTCTAGCAAGTTCCTTACCCTTAACAGTCCCTCAGTCAATGCTTTTCTTGAGTCGCTGTCTGGGAGTTTCACTAACAGAGCACAAAAAACTTTCACCATAAGACCCAGGATGCAGACTCTTTCAAATACTATAAACCAGTTCTTTGTAGGCACCTTCACTCTCAAAGCAGCAAAATGCCCAGAGCAAGTGCAGCTGCCTTCTCCCTAGCCAGCTCTCTCTCGCAGTTCCCTCCTGGAGCTTGCTGTCTTTGTCCCATTGGAGCCTGCTGTTTGAATCCCACGAAATCTCTTATCTCTGAACTTTCTTTGTTGTTGGCTTGCTTTGCCTCCCACTATCCTCTTTTCTGGTCACTGGATCCAGTTTTGCAGAGATTAAGGTGTCATTTGAGTATGGATAATATTGAAGTGTTATTTTATGCTATTTTATGGCATTGAAAAGCCGGCTCTGGAGTTGAATTTTGGTTCCCCTTCTTCCAACCCAAGCATGCTTGTTTAAAAGTTTCACCAACATCTCTGGAGACAGAGGGGTCTTCTGACTCTGACATGGAAGGAAAAAAGGGAATAGCCCAGGAGAGACACAGCATGCTTTGAGACAATTTTAAAAAGTAGATGATTCGGTGGCGCACGCCTTTAATCCCAGCACTTGGGAGGCAGAGGCAGGCAGATCTCTGTGAGTTCGAGACCAGCCTGGTCTACAAGAGCTAGTTCCAGGACAGGCTCCAAAACCACAGAGAAACCCTGTCTCGAAAAAACAAAAAACAAAACAAAACAAAAAAGTAGATGGTTCCCGGTAACGATGGCAGCTGCCTGTCTCATACTCCCGTTCTTGGTTTAATTAACTCTCTAAAACTTTTGCTAAAATACAATCTTTCTGTACCTTAAGATTTGTAAGTCTGGCCTGGCATAGGGCAATTCTTTGTGTGTGTTTGGGGTGGGCCGCGCAGTTGTGGGAGCCAGGAAGCTGTCTTGTCGAGTTTCAGGGTGCCCAGCATGTCCTGCACTTGTCACTAGAGGGCAGAAACACCCCAACAACGGCTGCTCAGACCCAGAGCAGCTCTCCCTCATCACACCGACAGAGAATTCTGACCTAGAGCGATACATCACAGAATGGACGTAATGGATACAACAGGAAAGGAATGAACCTCAGTTACACAAGCCATTAATGATTCTGAAAATATACTATGATTAGATATGATGTAATAATCGCAGCCCTTGGGAGGCTGAGGCAGGAGGATCATTATGAGTCAAAGGCTAGTGTCGGCTAAACAGTGAGTTCAACAAACCAACAACTACAAACAACCTCTTATTTTTTACAAGGACCAAAATGTTAAGCAAAACCAGAGTCATATTCCCTGAAAATACACTCAGATCCACAGTGAAACCATCATGAAAATGATTAAGTAGACCTTCAGAACTGAGCCTCTATGTACTGACTGCTTTTCTGTGTCAACTCAACACAAGGTAGAGGCATCAGAGAGGAAGGAGCCCCAGTTGAGGAACTGCCTTCATGAGATCCAGCTGTAAGACATTTTCTCAATTAGTGATCAATGCGGGAGAGCCCAGTCCATTGTGGGTGGGGCCATGCCTGGACTGGCGGTCCTGGATTCTATAAGAAAGCAGGCTGAGCTGGGCCGGGCAGTGGTGGCACACGCCTTTAATCCCAGCACTGGAGAGGCTCATACAAGCCCCCACTGGCCTCAGCTCCTCTGAGCATCCTGTCCCACTCCCCAGCACACACACGAGCCTGGCTGGAGAAAATGTGGACTATGGAGCCACCAGTGAAAAGCTGTGCAGCGTTGATGAGTTATTTTCCTTATCTGGGCAAACAGGATCACTTAGGTACCCACTTTTGCTGGGCTGTGGAAACAGGGAGCCTGTGTGTGATGGAGGACGATGGGCCTGGCTTCACGGTGTAGGTGATTGCTTCAGATCCCAGCCTCTCCCAAGCAATGACAGAAGTCAAAAGTGCTCTGAAAGCTGAGTTTGCCACATGCTCATCCTGAGCAGACGGAAGGTTCTTTACAACCTCTCCTCCCTGCCATAACTCGCTCTAGATAGACAGCCACATGTTTACCTTAAACACCGATGAAGAAGCGCTTTAGGGTGAGCTTGGTAAAAGATACCTGACCTTTTCCCCACTTCTCGTCTTCGTGTTTGGGAGAGAGAAGGTGTCCCGCCTTCTAATCACGGCTCATGCCTTTTCCTCTGCTGTGCCCAAGGCAGGCCCCAATTACTTACCAACACACTGCCTGACAAGCCCCAACCAGCCATTCTGCCACAGCCTGTCCTGGACACCTGCCCAGGCACAGTTGAAGCAGGCTGGAGAGCGAGAGCCCTGTGGGTTTGGGAGGGACACCTGGCCTAGCCTTAGAAATGTGTTTGTTCTCGGGTTTGGTGGACAGAGCCACAAAAGGTTATCCTGGATGGAAGCCCTGAGTAAATGAGAAGACTGGAGGAAGGAGTTAAAGATTGGTGGAGGCAAACACATGCCATCATGAAGGACAGGGGAAGGCGGGCCAACGGGGTAGGGAACAGAACTGTTCCAAGACGCCATGGCCATGCTTAACTGCTGAGACTTGAAACCTGGAGCCTCAGGGACCATTCTGCAGGGTCGTGGGGAAAGGGAAATCAGCAACTCTGCTGTTTGATACATAAGCTTCTCCAAGGAGACAGGGCATCGTAATTAGACCCCCCTGACAACGAATCCTTAAGACGAGTAGGGATCTAAACAAGGCCTGTACAGGTCTGTTGTTCTGTTAAATAAGACGGTAATTTAGTGGAGAATGAAATAGTATGGATGAGATAAAGATAGTTTTTTTTTTTATTTTAAAAAAACTCGTTTTGGAACTTTTTTTTAAATTGTGAAAATAACAAAATAAAATATTATTTTAAGATGGGACTAGAGATCAATTGGTAGATTACTTTCCTAGCATGCACCAAGCCCTGGATTCCATCCCCTGCAATGAATAAACCAGGCTTGGAGGCAAATGTCTGTAATCCCAGAATTCCGGAGGTGAGACAGAAGGACCAGAAGTTTAAGGTCACCCTGAGTTACGTAAGGAATCTGAGGCCAGCCTGGGAGCTAACAACAGAACAATAACAAAAAATAATTTTAAGGTATTTTACAAATAAGAAAGAACTAGCTGGGTGTTGGTGGCACACACCTTTAACCCCAGTACTCAAGAGGTAGAGGCAGTGGATCTCTGTGAGTTTGAGGTCAACCTGGCCTATAGAGTGAGTTCCAGGATGGCCAGTGCTGTTACAGAGAGAAGCCCTGTTTCGAAAACTACAACATAATTGAAACTAGAAAAACAAAAGTGTGAAACCCTGAGAGAAGCTCCAGGGCTTCAAATGGCCATTCTAACCGCTTGTTCAGAAGTTCACTGAGATGTACAGACTTTAGAACGGGGCTAGTGTTTATTGAGTGGCTACCTCAATATAGCTGTGTGAATTCTTTTGTGGACTTATTACAATAAAGTAAGTTTTATTTATAAAAGCATTTTGTAAATACAAATGCCCCAACACTAAGCCATGTTCAAGAGTGTTCAAGAGAGCTTTGGTTGACATAAGCACCTTCCTTTTTAAAAACTCGCTGTATAAAAGGCACCAGGTACATAGCACCAGCCCTTGCGGGTCGAAGCAGGAGAATCCATGAGAGTTCAGCCTCGGCTAGCAGGTGAGACCCAGTCTCAAAACAATTAAAAAAAAAAAAAAAAAAAAAGGCAGGAAACGAGGACCCTTGGCTATGGAAAATCAGACTCACACTAAGCCTGATATGTCTGGCCTCACCCTTACAGGACGTAACTTAAGACATACTCTCCATCCATTATCCTGACCCGAGCTCCCTTCATCCTTCTTCCTTCACCAGAACCATCCCGACCCCGCCTACTCGCCACACCCCCAACCAAGTCAGAAGCTTCCAACCCGCCCACAAACCAATTCATCCTCGCCCGAATGCGCCCCCAGCCAGCCGTTCCCACCCATCATCCCACCCCATCTCAGCCGGCCCAGCCTATACCACGCCCCACCCTTACGGGGATTCAAACGCCCCGCCATCGACCTCGCCCACAGGTCGTCCACGCGACCTGGCTCCTCCCTTGCCCAGTCGGCCCCGCCCTCAGACCTGTGGCCGCTGCGTCCCCTGGCGGCACTAGGAGCTCAGTCTTCGCCGGCCCATTGTCCTGGTGTGGGTCCCGTCTGCCCACCGTCCACGCACAAGCAATGACGGCGAACGGCAAGGGTGCTGCTGGGGAATGCAGCAGGCCTGCCGCTTCCGCGGCACTAAAGCCAGAAGCTTGCCTGCAACGCCGACCGGGCGACACCTACCTGGGCAGCTCAGATCGCAGCCGCGACAGCTGCAACAACATCTGGGCCCACCTCTACGCCACGCCCCCAGGGCAGCCAGTCTCCTACCCTAGCCACCTACGGAGAGCACAGGCCTTCCAGGTGCCTAGACAGAGGATTGAAAGTGCCTCTGCGACCGTGGGGGCTACTTGCGGTGCTGGCCCAGTAGCAGCTTCCTCAGCTTTGAATACTCTAGCTTAGGCAATGAAGCTCACACATAGACTCATACTGCCTACGGCATCACTTGGAGAAACGGTGGAACTGCGGATCCTGGACCTCCCTCACACTTCCTACCTGGGAGTATCAGCAGTCTGAGCTTTGCAAGGCTTGGAGGTGATTGTGAAGAAAGCGAATGTAGACCGCTATTGGCGGGTTTCTCAATCCCCATACTCAAAACGTTCATGCTCGGATAATTATTCCCTGTAAGGAACTGTTCTCTTCATTATAGGTAGGGTTGCCAGATAAAATACAGTGAGATTTGTTTTTCAGACAGCCTTGAGCCCCCATATTTCATCTGGAAACCCCGTTGGTTTGTTTAAAATACAGTAGTTAATTGTAGGATGTAGAGCACAGCACACCAGGATTCTGAGGACTACAGTTATGGTAACTAAGATGGTGTCCCTGTCCCTTGGGAATTAAAAGTCCAACCTGAGCCCCAGCTGCATGACAGTGGCTGCTCTGTTAAGGACTTTGCCTCCCACCCATGAAGTACACAGGAGAGAACTTCACAGCTCTGTCCACCGTTTAGAGGCTCAACCTATGTTAACGCTGAAAAAGAGGGCCAGTGGCAAAGGCTTAGTGTTTGCATATCTAGAGTTTAGGGGACAAAAGCCCCAGTTCAGGGGTTCCAACAAGCTAGGCTTGGTCACTTGCCCCCATACACCAACTAAAGACCCGAGTGATGCTGTAATGATCAAAGGCAGAGGGAGGAGAGTTCCCCAACAGAGCCACATAGGGCAGAGGACCGGATAGACACAGGGTCTAATGACACCAAGTCCATCATTGGGGGCACTACCTGAGCTTTTGCATTCTTGTTTTTAATTTTTAAAGCCTTATTTTAGGTATATGACTGCTCTGCTTGCGCGTATGTATATCCACCACATTGGGGCCTGGTTAAACCCTTCTTCAAATACCAATTTGTGCACAGCACAGTGATCACCACCAAATTGTTCATTTTTAACTGTGCAGGGCCCCTGAGCTTCAGCCCTTCTCATAGGAGCCACAGCATCTGTGCTTCTCTTCCTCCCAGAGGGACTGCATTTCCTTGAGTTGACTCCCTTTCCTGAAGATGAGAATCTCTCTCCACCCTCTTCCCCATAGTCCTCATTCTCTGATTTTCCTTCAGCTGCTTTTCCCGCTACTGCTTTTCCTGTTTGGCATGCTTCCTGGCATTGTTCTAGGCAAGGATATTTTGGATCTGATGACAAAGCACAGGTAACCAAAGCAGAAAAAGAAAAGCAGAAATTGCTAAGGAGATGGCTGTGAAGTGGAGGACTTGTGTAGCTCCCCAGGCTCAAATCCCGGATACTACCACACACACACACACACACACACACACACACACACACACACA
>NW_026068258.1:605390-607862 GCF_014885135.2 Alexandromys fortis | reverse complement strand
AGAGAGAGAGAGAGAGAGAGAGAGAGAGAGAGAGAGAGAGAGAGAGAGACTAATGGAGGGGGAGGGGGTAGGAACATGCTCGGCATACAGCATATACTTGTGTGGCAATCTAAAGAATAAAAACTCAAAAGATAACAAATATTGGTGAAGCTATAAAGACAAGAGAACCCTTACAGTGTTGGTGAGGATGAACCTGTGAAGAAGAGGAACCTAATAGTGGTTGGTAAGAATCTGAATTAGTAGCAACTGTGGACAATGATATGGCGGTGCTGGGCAAGATTAAAAACATGGCTAGCATATGATCGAGCTACCGGGCACGTATCTTAAGGAAATGAACTCAGCATACAGGAGAACATCTGCACTACCATGCTTACTGAAGCATTATTCTCAGAACCAAGAAATGGAAACAACCAGCACCCACAAAATCAATACACACTTAACGAAAATGTTGGTATACCGGGGCTAGGAGATGGCTCAGTCTTCAGGGCGCTTGTTCTGCAGTTATTCAAGTGGAGTCATCTCTGCAACCTCAGCTCCCAGGGGGTGGAAGACTGGAGGATTGCTGGGGCTTGCTGGCTTTCAGCCTAGCCAAGATGTGATCCCAGTTCAGGTTCTGCCTCAGAGGAAGAGGCAGAGAGTGATGCTCCCTTCTGGCCCCCAGGAGTAGGAGCACCTGCATACACATGTGCATATGCACACGTGTGCACCCACCCACCCACTTCTTTAAAAGAATAGAAAATGTGGTACACCTACGCAATGGAGTGCAATTCAACCTTTTACAGAATTCAGCTAGGCAGTGGTAGCACATGCATTTAATCCCCACACTCAGAAGGCAGAAGCAGGTGGATCTCTGTGAGCTGGAAGCCAGCCTGGTCTATAGAGTGAGTTCCAGGACAGCCAGAGCTACACAGAGAAACCCTGTCTCAGAGAGAGGGTGTGAGGAGGGAGAGAAAGGGAAAAGAATGAAACTGTCCACTGTGTCAAGATGGACGGACCTGGAGGACATTATACCAAGAGAAGTGAGCCAGGACAGAAAGACAGACCCTTCACAGTTCCATCCTCATGAAGAATGCTTAGAAGGCTAAGCTCATAAACATGGAGTCGAATGGTAGCTACCATGGATGGGGGAGTGGGGGTGACTGGTCAAGAGGCAGAAGGCTTTAGACAGGATAATCGTGCTGACCTATTGTACGGCTCAGTGGCTGCAGTAAAGGACGCATACGGCACGCTTAAAATTTTCTAGGAGAGCGTCCATCTTGGTCTGTCTTGTTTCTGTCCGCACCACCACACATCAGGTAGATGGTGAGGAAATTAGGGGTGCTGGAGCTCTCAGTTCCAGCTCTGGGCTGAGGGCGTCTCATCGGGTGATGGCAGGACCTAGAGCTTTCCATGGTGAGAGACAGGGCTAGAGTTTTAGCCAGACTGGCTCTGATGTCAGCCACTTTCATGATGATCCATTCACTTATTAATCAGCTAATTGCATGAAAGGATACTACTTAGGGCCAAACCCTAATCACCTCTTAAAAGCTCACTTT
This sequence comes from Alexandromys fortis, assembly GCF_014885135.2. Taxonomy (NCBI): domain Eukaryota; kingdom Metazoa; phylum Chordata; class Mammalia; order Rodentia; family Cricetidae; genus Alexandromys; species Alexandromys fortis. The sequence goes on along the minus strand of NW_026068258.1, from coordinate 606,327 downwards.
GCCCCCCCCCTTAATATCCAGTAATGATGCTAAGATTTCAGAGTTCCGGGGGTGACTCATCCAAGCCCAAGCGAAGGGCAGATCTTAAATGTTCTTGATGCAAAAACCTGATTCGTGGATACGTGAGAATGGTGATTGATGGAGTGACCAAGTCAGGCTTGCCCAGCCTGTGAGCATGGCCCAACACAAAACTACTTAAAACATTGTGAGGTGAGCTTTTTTTTTTTTTTAATGGATTTCAAAATAACTCACTTGCGTGATACGCAAGCATAAACCTCGAAGATTAATGATCATGTTGCAATGTCAAAGGTCTGGACACTCCCCAGACATATTCATATATCTGACAGGCACGGTTAGTATATGTAATTTTCTTCGTAACCAGACTGTAAAAAAGCTAATTGAAATTCAAAGTCAAATGCACCCCTTAACGAAGGAGCTGTGACAGTTGATGGCTTCTGGGGAAAGGGGTCGGGTTTCCACACCCAGGATCTATAGCCAGCACAAATTAAGACTCCACGGTTATCCAAAAAAGAAGAGAAAAAAAAGAGATGAAGACATGAAATTGAGGGTAGGGAGTGGATATGGAAGGAATTGGAAAGAGTAGGGGGTAAATATGTGATGGAGGTGGGTCTTGTATCTTATCTGTTGATTTCATTGGTTAATAATAAAGAAACTGCCTCGGCCCTCATAGGACAGAAAATTAGGTAGGCGGAGTAGACAGAGGAGAATGCTGGGGAAAAGAAGCTTAGTGAAGAGTCGCCATGATGCTCCCATGCCAGACAGATGCAGGTTAAGATCCTCCCTGGTAAGCCAGCTCGTGGGCTACGCAGAATATTAGAAATGGGTTAGAACAATATGTAAGAGCTAGCCAATAAGAAACTGGAACTAGCCGGGCCAGGCAGTGTTTGAAAGAATACAGTTTCCGTGTAATTATTTC
>NW_026068258.1:462272-603742 GCF_014885135.2 Alexandromys fortis | reverse complement strand
ACAGAATATTGTATACATAATAAATAAATAAATAAATATAAAAAAAATAAAAATAATAAAAATAAAAGTTTAAAAAAACCCAGAAAAACAAAAAAATTTACGTGTGTGTGTGTGTGTGTGTGTGTGTGTGTGTGTGTGTGTGCGCCGTACAGGCATACTTTTCTATAAATCTAAAATATTTTGAGAGGCTGGAGAGATTGCTCAATAGGTAAGAGCTGCATTACCTCTGTAGGTCCCAGAACCTGCATCTGGCTGCTCACAATTGCCTGTAACTCTAGCTCCAGGCGATCTAACGCCTTCTTCTTGCCTCTGTGAACACTTTAACCTTGTCTTAGAGTTTCTTTTGATGTGAGGAAACATGACCAAAAGTAACTTGGGGCAGAAAGAGTTTATTTCATTTTCCAGCATGTAGCCCATCATCCAAGTAAGTCAGGGCAGGAACTCAAAACAGGAACCTGGAGGTAGGAACTGAAGCAGAGGCCACGGAGGAACACTGCTGGTGGCCTTGCTGTCATGGCTTGCTTAGCCTGCTTTCTTATAGCACCTAGGACCACCAGCCCAGGGTGACACTGTCCAGTGGACTGGACCCTCCACATCAACCATCAATCAAGAAAATGTACCACAGGCTTGCCCACAGGCCAACTCAAGACATTGTCTCCACTGAGGGGCTCTCTCAAAATTACTCTAGGGGCTGTCGAGATGACCCAGTGGTTAAGAGCACTTGCTCTTGTGAAGGACCCAGGCTCTATTTCCACAGGGCAGCACACAACCATCCGTAACTCCAGTTCCAAGGGATAACCTCTCTGACCTCCACGGGCACCAGGGACAGACATACATCAGCAAAACCTTTATACACATTAAATAAATAAACCAAAATGACTCTAGCTTCTATCGAATTGACACCAAAGAAGCCAGCACACCTCGTGTGCACAAACCCCCTCTCCATGAAAACACATAAAGTATTTCAAACGGAAATTGCATATGTGTTTACAACCAGATTTTATATATATATATATCTGCGTTCAAATGAATAAATATGATCTATAGAAGATGTATCATAAAAATTACTCAGCACACCATGAAGGCTAATTAAAAATAAACAAGCATGTAAGTTAACAGAGTTACATTGTGCCTGGCTGCCAAGCCACCCTCCCACTGCAGAGCTGTGCTTTCTTGAGACTGCCCGATTAGCTGCTGTGTGTAGAAAGTATCTTCCTCTCATTGTAAGTTCCCTGATGACTGCCTTCATTATCATAGGATGTAAACACCAATTAAAAAAAAAGTTTCCCATAAAACCCCCAGGGAGGATCCCAAGAGGCGTGGGTTAATGAGGTCTCCTTGCGCTGCTCCCTCTGCCCCTGCCAACACTCCTTGTTCCCAGAAAGCCAAGCTGAGCCCCACAGCCCCACCCATTTGCAAGAGCCAGCAAGTGGCAAGAGACCAGGACGGGCTCGTGGGAAGCCGGCATTCTTTTGAAACTGTATAAATGCATCCCCCTTGACATGGAAACTAGATTCCTCCAATCCTCACCCATCCCAGTGCCTAAGAAGGATCTTCTTAAGGTGGCTGTACTTGATACTCAAAACCTACGTTGGCTATTATTTGAATCCACTGAGATGAGTCTTTCAATAGAGCAGGAAGATCCCCCGAAGGAGCCCGGAAAGTAATGAGTCCCTTGCGGATGAACCAACAACCACTCTCACTTTTCCATGAGGCCAGAGGGTAATTAGCCCCAGAGGCAATTAACCTCAGCCGATCCCATTAGGATCGATCACAGGTGATAGTATTTCTATTAGTGGACACGCACTCAATTACCAGGCTTGCCAGCGCAATAGTGGTAATTCACACATGCCCTGTGCTCACGCCCATCCTCTGTCTCTATGCTCATTTCAGGAACGGGGAATAGCCCAGTCTATCACTCTCCTACTTTGGAGACGAAGCAAGTTGGTGTGAGCTGGAATAATCACTGCCAGGTCTTTGACAACCATTGGTGGCACAAGATACTTTAAGAAAGATGGCAGCCTGCGGTTTCCATACAGACAGGCTTGCCTTGTGGGAGGAAAACCTTGTGTTCTAGTAGCACAGCATACCCCAGGCCGGTTGCAAGGGCTGTACCTGCCAACCACCACTGCTGTGTAGCAGGACTGGAGTGGGCCCCTTCGCTCCCCTTTAGACAGAGTTGCCTGCCATGCTGGGTGTGGAGGCTTGGAAGGGAGCTGGTCTCTGCTTCCTTTCTTACCAAGTATGTAAAGAATGAGCTTGGGTGGAAGCAGAGGCAAGGAAGGACGATTTTTACCAAGCATTGCCCCTCCAGCGGGGAAGGGGTAGGAAGAATTTTCCTGCACTAGTTCAAAGACTAATTTGAAAGGCGTAAGTTTCTGGGACAAGACTGGGTTCGGGCATGAAAATGATCAAGGCTTTGTTGTGTAGCCCTTTCCTCAGAACGGAAGCATTCTGCCCAGAAAGGAGCTTCTTAAGACTAGAGAAGTTCACCTGGCGTGGTGGCACACGCCTTTAATCCCAGCATGTGGGAGGCAGAGGCGGGCAGATCTCTGTGAGTTCAAGGCCAGCCTAGTCTACAAAGAGAGTTCCCTGAAACCCATGACAGCCAGGGCGGTTATACAAGAAACCCTGTCTTGAATAACCTAAACAACAACAAGAACAAAAAATCCAAAACCCTCCAAACTAGGGAAGTTCTAACAAGACACCCACTGAGACTTAAGAAGTAAACAATTCACAAGTCACAGGAAATCCCTGAAGCTTGTGAAATTTCTAAGTCTCTCTTTCCTTAGGAAGAGGGCACTAGAAACGAGACTCCCACCTGCTGAGTTGCCTTGACTCCTGCAGAGCACGAGGGTTCATGAGTAGTCACCCGTGCTGGGTCGTGGGGGTCTTTCAGTGAGGCAACTGTCTTTGAGTCATATATATCTTGTAAGTAACCCCTCACCCATACTCCTGTTAATAACCCCAATAAACTCACTGGTTCATCGAGCTGGACTTTGGCGATATTGTTATGTCGGTGTGTGTTGGAGCGAATAGATGTTCATTCACATCTCCCTAGGAACGGTGTCACAGAGCAGTCATGTTGGAGACTGGATCTGTTTTCTACTGGCGATGTATCAGAGGAACAGGAATCTGGTAGCTTAGAGGAACGAGGAATTTAAAACATCTTAAAGTTCTGTCCATCAGAAGTCAGAGTATTGGCATCTTGTGTCCTTCCTAGAGACCCTGGGACACAGCACGCTTCCTGGCCTTGCATGCCCAACCACCCTCCCACTTCAGGCTCCTACTTGGTCCATCGTCCACCTGCAAAGCCAGCAGTGTGGGCTGAGTCACTGTGACACCCCCACACCAGCTGCTCGGCTATTTCCTTCCACATGCGAGGACCCTGTGATTACCAACCCAGGGCTCTGAACACCACGTCTGTAAGTTCTGCTGATAAGCAACCTCATTATTTGTGCAACCTTAATCCTCCTTAACAAGTTAGGAAACACAGTCATAGGTTCTGGGGATTCGCATGTGGACGTGTCTGGGGAGCCATTGTTCTACACAGGTACCGGAGTGCATCAGTGGCCTTGAGACCAGTTTGGATTTTCAGCCATGGATCGGAGCTCACTACCCTTCGATACATTTTTCACAGGACCATGAAAAATGTGCTTAACCTTTAAAATGTGTCTAACTTCTCACGAATGGTGAAAATGGTTTTTCGGTGGCTGCCAGAAGCCAAAGAAGCCAAAAAGCAATCTGCAGTCTTGGGAGTTGGCATTAAGATGGGTGCGGCTGCAGGGGTACTTACAAAGTCATTAGTGAGCAAGTGTGACTAAGGCGTCTGATTACACTTAAATGGTGTGGAGGAGACCGAAGGCTACACACAGAGTGCCGACGAGCGAGGGGCTAAACCAGGCCTTGTAATTCCGGAAGCTTGCTCTGTAAACTTTTTATAGAATAGTTTTTCAGTTATGAATGTCATACACATTCATTATAAAAAAACATACACACACCCATATATATTTAATATGTATGTGTATATCATGCCACGACAAATACATGTTTATACAAGTTTATGTTCTATATGCATGTATCAGAGGGCTAACAGATACGTGTAGGCTGAAGTCAGGCGGCTGGTAAGGTGAAGAAACCCATGATTTTAACTGATAGTGACTTCCTTAACAAACTCCTCACGGGTGAGTTACATCTGTATGTTTCCTAGGTTTCTTATAGAAATACAATGCTTGTATGAATTTTATATATTCATCTTTGCAACGCGACTATTTCCCCAGGAGAAATTTCTAGAAGTATAATTTCTGGGTAGGATACAATCTGTGTGTGTGAATGTTTTAGATACACTGCCAAGTTTTCCCTCCAAGTATGCCAAATTGCTTCATGCTGAAAATCCAGTAGTTAGCAGAGCACTCTTCCCATGTGGATACAGCTGTATTTTGAATATGTTTTTGTAGTATATACATTTTACATCTAGCTTTTGCCTATGAGAGAAAACATGTGGTGTTTGTCTTTTTGAATATGGCTCGTTTCATGTAGCACGGTAATCTCCACTTACATCCATTTTCCTATGTATGACATGATTTCATTCCTCCGTGAAGCTGAATAAATCATTGTGTGTGTATACGGCATCAGAAAAAGAAATCTATCTGTTGATAGACACCTATGCTTAGTTCCATAACTAAGCCGCTGTGAGTAGTGCTGGAGTAGGCACGGGTGTGCAAGCGTCTCTGCAGTGTGATGCGTGTGTCCTGGAATAATGTAGCTAGATCACACAGTGCTTCCATTTTCAGCTTTTTCCCCCCCTTTGAGGAAGCTCCAAATTGATTTCCTCAGTAACTGCACTAATTTACATTTCTACCAGCAATACGAAAGGATTCTTCCCCTCCCCTAAACCTTAGTTTGTCTTTTTCTTTCTCTGTGCCTCTTTTTAAAAAGATTAATTTAGCTAGACATGGTCCTAAATACCTTTAATCTCAGCACTCTCGAGACAGAGAGTCAGATCTTGGTGTGTTTGAGGGCAGCCCAGTCTACATAGTGAGTTCCGGGGCAGTCGGGGACACAAAGATTCATTTATTTCTATTTGATGGGTATGAGTGTTTTGTTTGAGTTATCCCACTGGCAGTTCTTGGAGTTATATCCCAAGTTACTGGAGTCTTTTCAGAACATCTGACTATGTTTACACCTTCAAAGTCCTAGTTCTTACATTAGGGCTTGGCCCCTTCCCTTCTCTTCCTTTCTCTTCCTTCATTCCCCTCCTCTCTCTTCCTTCCTTCTTTCCTTTTCCTTCCCTCCCTCCCTCTCTCTTTCCTCCCCTCCTTCCTTCTGTCCTTCCCTTTATTTTCTTTCCCTCCGACCCTCCGTCTCTCCTTCCCTCTTCCTTCTTTTTGGGATAAGGTTTTGCTATGTAGACCAGGCTGGCCTTGAATTCACATAGATCTGCCTCTGCCTCATGAATGCTGAGACTTAAAGGTCTGGGCCGCCACGGCTGGCACATTGTCTTTGATCCAGTTTTCACTGAATTTTACACATGATGAGAGACAGGAATTCAGTTTTATTCTTCTAACACAAACTGTTATTCTTCTGGACATGGTATCCATCTCCACTTACCCATTCATAAAGCAAGTGCTAATTGCTTTCTTTTCTTTTTCTTCTCAAGGCAGGGTTTCTTTGTAGCTTTGGAGCCTGTCCTGGAACTAGCTCTTGAAGACCACACTGGCCTTGAACTCACAGAGATCCACCTGCCTCTGCCTCCAGAGTGCTGGGATTAAAGGTGTGCACCACACCCTGCTACAAGTGTTATTTCTATGATGTCTGTTTCTGACATCTTTGCGGGGGAATTGGAGGATGTGACCACATGGGTTCATTTCGGGTCCTCCAGTCATTTCATTTGCCTGTGCTGTGCCAGCACCACGCTGGTTTTGTTACTGTGGCCCTGAAGTGTAGTTGCAGGGCAGATGCTGTGGTTTCCACTGCATTTTCTTTGCTTCGGATTGCTTTTGTTATTTGGAGTCTTTTGTGCTTCCATGTACTAAACGGGATTGTTTTCATTTCTTTGAAGAATGTTGTTGAATTTTGAATATTGCATTGGATCTGCAGATTGCTTTTGATAAAATAGCCTACTGGTATTAATTCTGCCGGCCAATGGTGTGGAAGATCTTTCCATCTTCTAGTGTCTCTTTCAATTTCCTTTTTATATTTTATTTAAAGTTTTCACTCTAGAGGTCTTTCACTTCTTGGCTTGGTTTATTTCTATATTTTTCTTTCAAAGCTATTGGCAATGGATCCCCACTCCCCCCCCCCCCCGATTTCCTTTTCAATATGTTTCTTGTTGGAATACAGAAAAGCTTCTGGCTCCTGGAACTTGGTTGTGCTGCTTCGCTGAAAGTGTAGGTTCTAAGGGTTTTCTGTTGGAGTCCTCAGGATCTTTTAGGTTCAGAATGACATTGTCTGAAAATAGAGAGAACTTGAATTCTTTCTTACTTGTGTCTTATTTTTTATTTTGCATTATTGTTCTGGCTAAAATATCTAGCATTATATTGAATCAAAATGGGGAGAAGGGACACCCTTGACTGACTCTTTAAAAAGCTTGATTGATCAGTTGATTGACTGAGATGGAGTCTCACTATGCAGCCCTGGATAGACACATAGAGCCAGCTGCCTTTGCCTCCCAAGGGCTGGGATGAATAGCGTGTACTACCATGCCCAGTTAAAAAAGTTATTTTCATTTGTGTGTATGCTTATGTGAATATGTGCCATGTGTACAGGTGTCTGAAGTGGTCAGAAGCGGGCATCAGATCCCGTGGAGCTGGAGGTATAGGAGGTTGTGAGCCACTCAGTGTGGGTGCTTGGAACAGAACTCAAGTCCTCTGGAATAGCAGCAAGTGATCTTAGCCACGGAGCCAGCCTCTTTGCCTCATTTTCAGTATTAGAGAAACTGCGTTCAGCTTTTCTACACTTAGTATATTGGTTATAATCTCTACTATAGGTTATTGTCTAATATGCCTTTCATTGTATCGTGGTATAGTTTTTATTTTTAGTTTTTTAAGGGATTTTATCTTGAGGGGATGTTGGATGTTTCATAAACCTTATCTTTATCTGTTGGGATGATCATATGATTTCTTTCCCAGAGTGTACTCATACTTTATTGATTTATGCATTTCAAATCATCCTTGCAAACCTAGAATGCAACCTAACTGATCACATCATATGATCTTTCTAATGTGTCATCAAATTTATTGGTTGTTGCAAGTTTTTGTTGAGAAATTTTGCTTTGATGTTCATCAGGGAAACTGGTCTATTTTATTTCCTTTATCTGTCTGGTGGTTCAGTCTGTATCTGGGTTTGGCATCAGGGCAATGCTGACTTCATATGATAAGCTTGCCCTTGCTTGTTCTCTTCGTATTTCATGAAACACTTTAAGGAGTATTGGTTCTATCTCTGCTTTACAGGTCTGTCAGGGACTTTGGTTGTTTTTGCCTTTTGAGACAGGGTTTCTCTGTGTAGCCTTAGCTTTCCTGGAACTCACTTTGTAGATCAGTCTGGCCTTGAATTCACAGAGATCTGTCTGCCTCTATCTCCTGAGTCTGGGATCAAAGTGTATGCCACCACTGCCTGGCTATTATTTCAGTCCAGGGCTGGCTATAGATCAATCATGTGCTGATTTTCAACTTGTTCTTCCTGTCTTTCTAAAACCTTGAGAGGCATCAATGAATTGTTTATCTGAAATCTCTAATTTTTTAAATGGATGAACATGCAGCTATAAACTTTCCTCTTAGAACTGACTTTGTTGAAGCACAAAGGTTCTCGTAGCCTTTCATTTTTATTTTATTCTAAGAATTTTTATTTCCTGATTTCTTCAATGACCAGAGTTCACAACCCATGCATTTGTATGATTTCTTTTGCTGTTGACTTCCAGTTTTATCCCATTATGATTTGATAAGATAAATATATTATTTTGATTATTTTTTTTTTTTTTGGTCTTTCGAGACAGGGTTTCTCTGTGGCTTTGGAGCCTGTCCTGGAACTAGCTCTGTAGACCAGGCTGGTCTCGAACTCACAGAGATTCACCTGCCTCTGCCTCCCGAGTGCTGGGATTAAAGGCGTGCGCCACCACCGCCCGGCCTTGATTATATTTTTCTTGTTTCATTTTCATGCATGTGCAGCGTGCATGCTTGCATGTCTGGGCGTGCTTGAGTATGTGGGTACACATGAAGTAGATGTCTGAAATCATCCACTTTCTCTCTTCTACCTTCTTCATGGAGACAAGGTCTCTTAATGAAACCCTGAGCTCACAGAGAGGGCTAGTCTTGCTATCCAGTTTATTTTGGAGATCCCCTGCCTCCACCTTTGCAGGCAGGAATTGCAGGTGGGCTACCACACCCATCCAACATTGACATGAGTTGTGAGAGACCCAAACTCCGATTCACATGCGTGTGCAGCAAGCACTTTAGCCACTGAGCCATCTCCCCAGCCCTTATTTTGTATGTGCCAAGGCTTGCTTTGTGTGTGTCCTGAAATATTATCTACTTTAGAGAGGATTCCATGGACTGTTGAGAAAACTCAGATTCCATAGCTGTTGGAAGAAATATTCTATAGATGTAACACAAGTCTACTTGATCTATGGTACACCTTACCTCTGAAGATTCTTGGTTAATTCTCTCCATCATCTATCTGTCTGTTTATCTATCTATCTGTCTGTTTATCTGTCTGTCTGTTTATCTATCTATCTGTCTGTTTATCTATCTATCTATCTATCTATCTATCTATCTATCTATCTATCTATCTATCCATCCATCCTCTGTTGAAGAGTGTGGCATATTGAAGGGACCCACTATTGTTGTATTTGGGTCCATCTTTCCTCTGTTTAGTGTCTGCCTCGTGAAGTCTAGTGTGTCAATGTCTGGTGTATACACATTTGCAATTGCTGCACCTTTTAATGGATTGTTGCCTCTATAACGCGCACTGCCTTCTCCACTTTTTCTGGCTAATTTTGCATGTGGCTACTCTTGCTTGGCTTTGCGTCCTCTTGCTTGGTGTATCAACTTCCACCGTATGCCAGTCTGAGTGTACCTTTGCCAGTGGACTGTGTTTCTTGGAGACAGCAGATAGCTGGATCTTGTTTTTAGTCTCATTTAGTCTGCATCTTTCAATTGGATAATTAAGACCACAGTTACGGTTAGTATTGAGATCCTGTAATTTTCCTGGTTGTTTTTCTGGTTGAGTGGACAATCGTCGGTGTATATTTATTTGGCCAAGGTCTTGCTAGGTGACCTGGTACTTGCTATGTAGTCCTACTTGCCACGAACTCACAGTAATCCTCCTGCTTTCACTCCCGAGCGCTAGGATGACCACATCCCGCTTTCTTTTGAACTTTCTGATGCTCGTCTTCCCCCTGTCTCTTCAGTGAAGAAAGGGGAAGGGTGGTGAGCAGCTGGAGACGGACTTGCCCCGCCCCCCCTTCCTCTGGTCCAGAGCTTCTTGTGATTCCATGAATGACAGCGGTGAGAACCATGGGCGTGAATTCGGTTATTCGTAAAAAAATCCCTTTGGGGCTGGGGTTTAGTTTTGAGGTGGAATGTTTGTCTAGTTTGTATAGGGCCCCAGATTTGAACTTTATCATCTTTATAAAAAACAAGTGAAGCCCTGAGTTCAATCTCCAGCACCACATAAGCACACCATGGACAGTTTGAGGCCAGTCTCGTCTACATTAGACCTTTCTCCTCCACCAGGAAAGGGCAAAGTTTTGAAACCTGGGTCCTCATATCTGAGGTAAACTCATAATCCTGAGGGCATCTCCAAGTTCAGAGGTGTCATATAGATGCAGACTCTCCATCCCAAGCCCAGGCTCTGTGTGCAGCCTAACTTTCTGTCTCCACCATCTATCTCAGTATGTTTCTTTCTTTCTTTCTTTCTTTTTTTTTTTTTTTTCGAGACAGGGTTTCTCTGTGGTTTTGGAGCCTGTCCTGGAACTAGCTCTGTAGACCAGGCTGGTCTCGAACTCACAGAGATCCGCCTGCCTCTGCCTCCCGAGTGCTGGGATTAAAGGCGTGCGCCACCATCGCCCGGCAGTATGTTTCTTTCATTTCTCTGCCTAGACTCCCAGACTTTGCTTTTCACCCCTGCTTGGCCATGCCTGGAGTTATCAAAGCAGCGCTGCTTCACTAAATTCACTCTTGCAAACGGCAAACAAAAGGCAGGCAGGCAGGAAGAAGGAAAGAAAGAGGAAAAAGAACGAACCCTACTTGTGTCCTTCATCCCTGGGTCACAGTTTTATTTTAAGAGTTTTTTCATTTTTATTTACGTATGTCTGTGCGTGGGTCTGTGCACGCAAGGTCAGGTGCTTGCAGAGGCCAGAAGAGAGCATGTGATCTCCCTGGAACTGTAGTTACAAGTGGTTTTGATGCACTCAGGGGGGAGATGGGAACAGAACTTGGGTCCCCTGTGAGAGCAGCTAGCTATTGCAACCATGGAACCATCTCTCCAGTCCCTAGCAGACAAAAATAAAGTGACAATTTAATAGATGATAATGATATATACTTGTGCTATACCTATAGACATTGTTTAAAAAGTATATATTATTTCATATTCCTCAATAGTCATTTTACTTTTGTATCAGTGTTATTAATCCCATAGAACGAAACCAGGACCTGTTAAGAGTGGCACCTAGTAACAAATACTAATGTAATTAACAATTACACTAATTAATTAGGGGAACAGTATATAATAATATTTTAAAACATTTTTTTTCTGGTCTTTCTTAGAAGAATCTTAAAACGACTTAAGATAAGTATTTGAATTTTGTATCTGTGTGTGTGTTCATGCATGTGGTGTGAAAGTGTACAGGTACATGCGTGCCAATATGGGTGAAGTCCAGAATACAACCTCAGTGTCTGCAGCTCAGGAAGGTGTCTCGCTGGCCCAGATCTCACTAAGTAGGCTGACTTCCTACAAGTCGATGGATCCTCCTGTCTTAGCCTCCCCAGTACTGGGACTGCAAGCGTGTGGCACCGTGCCCAGGTTTGTTTTCAGCTGAGACCTGGGATATAACTCATCCTCCTGCTTGTGTGGCATCTCACCAGCCCTGATATTTCAATTCTGCGAACTATATTAGTGCACATTGGGCTTTCTCGTCTCAAACAACTATCCCTGAACTGCAGGGCAGTTTTGAATGTGTCGGAGGGACACCCAAATGCTGTCTTAGCCTGATTCACTGTCACAATTATTACCTCAAGTGTCCCTTACATTAATTCCTTTTTTTTTTTTTTGAAACAGAGTTTCACTGTGTAGCCCTGGCTGTCCTGGAACCTTGAGCTATAGACCAGGCTGGCCTCAAACTCAGAGATTTGCCTGCCTCTGCCTCCTGAGTGCTGGAACTAAAGGTGTGCCAAGCCTGGATCTCCTTATATTCTTTTTTAAAACTGTTTTTGTATGTCAGCTTTCACAGCAGGGTTCCAGATGCCGTGAAATTTGCCTCTTATTTCAATACACAACTTATGCCTTAGCTCTGCCAATCTTACCCCGTCCGAGAGTCATTTCCTTCTTGGTGATATGGAGATTCGGCTGCGGAAAGGTGGCAGTGGAAGGGACAAAGGCAGAGCTGGGTGAAGCTGAGGGATGAGGCTTGTGTGAGTGTGGCTTAGGGAGGACCATGAGGAAGTCTAACCTGGGCACAGAGAACACCCAGTATAAAGGCCCAGAGGTTACAGCCTGCCCGGACTACTTAGTGATCTAAAGGAGGTAAGAGCAAGAAGGCTGAAGGGCAATAGGGGCAGAAGCATGTGGGGGTTCCGGTCCCTGACTTGTCCTCTTGCAGAATGCGGACACCAAGCAGGGGAGGGCAACTCAAGGATGCAGCCCATGACCTAACACATCCACAAACCAGCCCCGTGGCAGCTTTGAGACTTAAACTTGATTTTGCCTCATTCAAAAAAGTCTCACTAAAAGTAGAGAGGTGGACACTTCTGGGTGTGTCGGGCAGGGAAGCTGGGCAAGGGCAGGCCACACCCGATATTAGTGACACAGGAATGGGGACAAATGCTGCCATAGACACCTGTATAGATGCCTGAGGCAGAAACATACCAGCATGGCATCCGCAAACAGAGCTCTACCACTTGTGCCTTGACCACGTGTGCCTCAGCCACGCATGCTCCCCCATGTGTGCCTCCTCCACGTGTGCTTCCTTCGCACACGCTCCTCCATGTGGACCTCCGCCGCACGCTCCTCCATGTCCGCCGCGCTCCTCCACATCTGCCGCGCGCTCCTCCATGTGGGCCTTCACTGCGGTAGCCTCCTTCATACCATGAGCCTCTTTCATGCATAGTTCAACCACACATACCTCCGTCACGTGCACAGCCTACCACATACCCACCCCTCCACATACATTCCCCCCTCAACTCCACTCACAACTTTCTAATATTCTGCGTTTCCTAATTTGCTTTGACTTTTCTGATTAACATGATCGGGGGTGCTTCACTCTCTGTTTGGTCTTCATTACACTGCGGACACATAATCGCCAGTGTTATTTTAAGCCTATTTTTGGACGGTGTGGTGGGGAGATGAAGGCACGCGCCTGAGAGTTACTGGAATGGTGGGTTCCTTGTTCCTCGAGACTCTCCGCAGATAGAGACTCCTGCAGGCCAGGACCGGTCTTTTCGGTCATTTGATAAGCACTCTCTTGTGTCTACACAGTGATTGACACTGGGCCTTCCAGTCCAGGAAGAAAGAGTGCAGTATCCTTTGCGATTCGTCCTGCCGCCTGCCCTCTGATCTCCTGGGGGCATGCAGCACTTGGTGTTTTGTTGCTCATTTACTCAATCAGTTCTTAGCACTAATGAAGGACTGTGGAAGTAGGGAGAAGCGCCAGAAAAGCCTCCCTTTGGTCCTGGTTTCAGCCCAGGATGAATAAGGATTCTTCCCATAGCCCCTTTCGTAATGAGTCCTCTGGGCCGCTCCAAGGAAGGGTATCTGAGGATATGTGGGTCGGCCTAAACACAGATGGGCAGTTTTTCTTGCAGTAACTCTGAAGAGTTGGGGGTCTCACACAATTCGGTGATTTGGAGGAGGCAGTGGGAAGAAAAAAGGAAAGAGAGGTCAAGAGCAAACAAGGATAAAGCCAGGTGGGGGTTATGACCCCCTGAGGAGGCACCATAGCAGGTAGGAGGGGAGGGAGACCGGAAGATGCAGACCCATTCAGGAACAATCCCTGTGGTAGTGCTGAGGTTTAAACTCCATTCTTGCTCCGTCCGTACAGGTCTCACCAGGGCAGGCATGTGGAACTGTAACTCCGCCGCTCCACGTAGCTCTCATGCACAGTCTTCTTCTGCCAGCGTCTGCCAGGGCAGGGGAGACCCCCACCCCCACAACGCCACTCCAGTCCTCCTTTTGCACTGATGCTATCTCTAGGAAAGAAGCTTGCCCAGAGAGCCTGGGGCTGTGGTCTTTGAAAACCCAGGCAGGGATTCACTGGCCCAGCTGGTCCTACCACCCACCTGACTGGCAAAGGCAGCCTGCCCTCTTGCCCACAACAGAGATGCTTTCCCAGATGGTTCAGCCTCATGGAGGATGAGGCTAAATGCCCCACAGTGCGACTGGGACGCAGGTGAGTGGGGTGGGGTAAGGGATGGGGGTGAGAGGTGAGGGTGGAGGGTGAAGGACGGCATACAAGTGCTCAAGTTCTGGCAGGCAGGAAGAAGAGCTCCCATGACAGGAATTCCCAGCCAGCCATACCAAAGTCAGTGATCCAGGAAGAGGGCCTCACTCTTGCCATTGTCTCAACACCGTCACACCCACCCCAGACAGTCATCACCCTTTTGGGCCCCTCTCTTCTCTCACCTACTGTTTGCCTCCATTTCTGAGATCAGTAACCAACCATTTTCCCAACGTTCTAATCTAAACTAGAATTTGAATATTCATGAGTGGATGCGTGGAGAGACGCACAATGGGGCGTGACTAAGCCCTGGACAGGAGGGAAAGTCTTTAACTTAGCTGAGCCCTGAGGACATTAAACCAAGGAAAACAAAGGAGTCTCACATAAACACACACAAAAAAAGTGGGAGGCGAGTCTTCTTGTATAAGGTGATGCAGGACAGACATTACCACAGAAGTGCTAAATGCCATTGAATTGAACACTTAAAAATGATTACAGCCGGGGCTGGACAGAGGGCTCAGCAGTTAAGAGCCCTGGTTGCACTTTCACTGTACCTGAGTCCTGTTCCCAGCACTCACAATGGGCAGCTCACAACCACCTGTATCTCCAGCTCCAGCAGATCTGACACCCTCTTCTGGGCTGTACACTTGCACCTGCACTCTTGTGTACAAACGTCCACCCAGATACATCCACACAAACATACACACATGACTTAAAATAAGACAAATCTTTTTAAAAATGCATAAAACAGGGCTGTGGCTGTAGCTCAGCTGATAGAAAATATTTGCCTAGCATGTACGAAGCCCAGAGTTCCATCCCTAGCACTGCAAAACTGGGCATGGCAGTACATGCCTGACATCCTAGCATGTACGAAGCCCAGAGTTCCATCCCTAGCACTGCAAAACGGGGCATGGCGGCACATAGAGGAGGGAGGACCACAAGTTCAAGGCCATCCTTAGGGACACAGGAAATTCAAAAGCTGATCTAGGTTACCTGAGACCCTGTATCAAAAAAGGAATAAAACAATAAATTTCAATTTATTTATATTTTATTGCAAAAGCATATTAAGTCCTACCAGAGGAACAGATGTGTCAAAGAAAGAGTCAGAGGTCACTAGGGGCTTTCATTAGGCCGTCTTCTTCTTCTTCTTCTTCTTCTTCTTCTTCTTCTTCTTCTTCTTCTTCTTCTTCTTCTTCTCCTCCTCCTCCTCCTCCTCCTCCTCCTCCTCCTCCTCCTCCTCCTCCTCCTTGTTATTTATTTGTTATGTATAAGTGTTCTGCAGGAAGCGGGCGCCAGATCTCATTACGGATGGTTGTGAGCAATGTGGTTGCTGGGAATTGAACTCATGGTTGCTGGGAATTGAACTCAGGACTTCTGGAAGAGCAGCCAGTGCTCTTAACCTCTGAGCCATCTCTCCAGCCCCCTCACTAGCCGTTCTTAACCTCACCTATACCAAAGTCAACAGTGCCAATGAGGAAATTGACGCTCACTGTCCTCATTAGCTTCCTGTTGCCATGACAAAACAATATGACTAGAAACAATCTGGGAGAAAAAGGTTTATTTGACTTATACGTCGCCATCCAAGTCCATCACTGAGGGATGTCAGGGCAGGAACTCAAGCAGCAGCAGCTGGAGAAACTACAGGGAACAATTGCTTACTGGCTTGTCTCCCTTACCTTCACTCAGACAGCTTTCTTCTACAACCGACACCCTTGCCCAGGGGTGGCCCTACCCATAGGGGGCTGGACCATCCCACATCAACCATCCATCAGTCTAGACAGTGTCCCACACTCCTGCCCACAGGCCAGTCTGGTGGAGGCGATTCCTCTTCCCCGGTGATTCTAGTCTGGGCAAATGGGCAAAAACTAACCAGCACAGGCAGGTAGGTGAAGAGACGTGACCAATGTCATGTCACTGCTGAGAAGTCAGCGCTACCTTCAGACTTCAGAATACCAGCTCCTCGTTAGTGGCTGTCATCTTTTGCCTTGTTCATGCAGCACCTCTGAAGATTCATGGTGGAAGGCAGGATGTGGAAGTCTGGCCAGTTTGAACTGGTGCAAGCAAAGGGTGGCTTGGGGTTGGGGTTCAGAGCAGGGCTTCTGGGACACAGGTGCTTTGGGACAAGTTCCAGAATCTTGCCCCTGGGCATCACAGACGTGGCCAAGGGTTTCCATACTCACAACTCCTGCTGCCACTGGGGAGATGAGAAATTCTGAGGGTCTGCCATTCCTGGCCATCCTGGTCCTACTGTATCCCTGTGTACAGAAAACGTCACGGGAAAGCAACATAGCCAGCTTCTGTATGTCCCTGCATATGGAGGGAGGGCAATGGGGGACAAGCCCAGGGGTGCCTGGAAGCTGAGCCAAGGTCACAACTATGGCGGGCATGCAGGATGCTGAGGAAGGATAGCTTCAGGCTCCAATCACTTGAGGGTCAACGGAACCAACGCCTATGTCTGTGGCTTCTATGATGACCACGGCCTGCCCATTAGGAAGGGCAACCTGTTCTATAGACCACCTGTTTAATGATAATCTCACCTGATAATGCCTTCACAGTCACACCCAGAAATTATGCCGGGAGGTGGCCAGGTCTAAACCAGATGATGTACAGAATTAACCATCACAGAGAGACGACATTTATATACTCGACACAAGTGTCTCAGAAACTGCTTGAAATCCACCAATGCCCTTGCTGGCCCGTTATCATGCTGAAAGCCATATTTTAGGTAATTATTTCAGTTGTATGTCACAAGACAGCCGAATTTCCTCGTCTATTATGCTACACTAAGCTCATGCCACGTTCTGACGCGCGTGCATGTGTGTGTGCCATGAGGCCGATGTCCAGTGTCTCCCTTCATCACTTTCTACTTGCTTTTCTCTAAAAAAAAATCTTAAATGTAGATGGGTGTTTTTGGCTGCATGCAGTGCTCACAGAGGTCAGAAGAGGATGCCAGATCCCCCGAGACTGGAGTTACAGATGAGTATGGGTATTGGGAATCCAATCTGGGTCCTCTGGAAGAGCAGCCCACGCTCTTAACTACTGAGCCATCTCTCCAGCCCTCATCTTATCTTTGGAACCAGCCTGTAACTGAGCTTGAAGTTCACTGATTTAACTATATGCTTAGCCAATGTCTACAGGGACACCGCCTGTCGTCTCTGCCTCTCCAGTGCCAGGATGCAGATGTGCACCACCACGCCCAGCTTTTTACATGGGTGCGGGCATTAAGCTCAGGTCTGGATGCTTGGACAGCAAGCGCTCTCCTGCACCGAGCCTAACCACAGCCAGTTTCAGGGCTGCTGTTTGGATCGGCGCTGTGTTGGGTCCTCACAGATGCTCTGCTGTACTTCATGTCTTCTTGCTTTCAAGTGAGATTGAAATGGTTACCTTTCTTCTTACCTGATCACTCTATAATGTGGAAGCACTACTTGAGAATTCTTGTTTCCAGGAATACATGGTTATTTTCAGAGGGCCAGTAAACGGGCCGTCCTCATTGTAAGGGGACAAAGCTGAAAATGTTACCTACGTTGCCATCACTTGGAGGAGACTACTGAGTTTGATAATAACTCACGAAGAGTGGTACAGACAGGTAGATTTAAAGAATAAAGCTTGACTTTATGGAGCTAATACTTGCAAAAATGAGAGGCATCATGAGGCTCCACCCCTCCCAAGGATCTATCTACGTCCGGAAGAGAGACGTTTTCTTTAGTGGCGTAGCTGCTAAGGAAACTGACCATTCTCCTGCAAGCAACCCTAGTAAAACTCACCAGTTCACAGAAACAAACAAACAAAAAGACTGGAAGTAGAAGAGGGACAGCTGGGAAGAGGTGAGAGTCAGTGGGAGTGGGGATGGGACAGAAAAGGTGAATATGATTAAAATACATTATGCACAAGTGTAATAATGTCATAACAAAACCTGTTATTATGTGTAACTAGTATATGCTAATTTTTAAAGAAGCTAGTCTGGAACCTGCTTTTCAAAATTCCCAGCATCTTAGGTGAGTAAGTTCACTTCCTGCAAGTCCCAAGTCCCAGGAGTCTTTGGGAAGAGACTCACCCAAACCTACCAACACTGAAGAAGAAGTCTGGGAGAGAGTCCTTGGTAGGGTGTCCTGGCCTCAAGAGGCTTTGCAAAGCTGATCTGAAGTGTCGAGGATCGGCCTTGACAAAAATACTTCTTTCCAGGGTAGGGGCATGGGAGTTGAAGAAATATAAGTAAAGGATATGAAGACACATAAAAATAATAAGACAGAAACCATAGAAAGTACCAGGAGGGCATTCCAACAATTACTGTGTTGGACTCTGGCGTCCAAACACCGAGAAGGAGTCGCCCCCAGAGACCATCTCATACACCATAGCCGATGCAAAAGCATGAGGATTTTATTAATTCTGTCATGACAGGGTCCCCCAGCATTCGGGAAGCCGAGGGACCTCGAATAGCGGGTACAGTCTACTTTTAAAGGGGCCACAGAAGCAAGGGGGTTGTTCTTTGACTATTCTGATTGGCTTATTTGAAAGGGCTAATACCAATAATTGACTGGAGAGCTGTTGCCAGATCAGATGAGGTAAGAGGTCATTTTGACCTCTTTTCCCAGGGGACTGAACCAAAGCATACGTATTTGGGTAATTGTTCAGGAACTGAGTACGTGCTAGTGTAGCTGTTAGGTCCTTGGTTCCCAGGGGAGGAGGGGAAGCACTATGGCACAGAGGCTGAGAGGATTCAGAATTGTCAAAAATGGCTTCAGGATTGTCTTAAAGTCTTACAACTGATACCCTAAAATCCCCATGTCTATTTTCCCACAGCTTTTATACCCGATGTAAACTCGGGGAGAAGGTAACAAAAGACTATTAACAAAGGACAACTCACACAGTCTAAGGCCTTATCACTCTGAGACATCAAATTCTTAGCATTCTGGATAGCTAAGAATTCCCACGTGCTGAAGACCCACCCTCGCCTAGGTGAACTCATAGTAACAATAGAAGAAGCAGAAGCACATTTACATATTCTGACCACCCATCTGGATGGCACTGAGCTGTCTTAATTTCCAAAGAGCCAGGCAACCACCTCCTGAGTTAGGAGGTGCAACTATGCCTGTCAGTCTCCAAACTCCCTGACCTGCAGACAAGGTGGAAATGGGCCTGCATTTTTTTTAAAATTTATTTATTATGTATATAGTGTTCTTGGCACCAGATCTAATTATAGATGGGTGTGAGCCATCATGTGGTTGCTGGGAATTGAACTCAGGACCTTCAGAACAGCAGTCAGTTCTTTTAACCTCTGAGCCACCTCTCCAGTCCTGGGCCTGCATTTTTTGACCTCCACACTGAAGTCCCTGTGTGACTTTCTGGTAAAGAAATGTTGAAAAGGCCCGTGCGAAGGTTCATTGCCATTCTTGATATGTTTCTGACTACGAGCAGAACTGCCGGGTTCCTCTGCCTGTCCTCCAAGCACTCAGGAGACTGAGGACGGAGGATGATTGTGAATCCCTGGTCAGCCTGGACTACAGAGTGAGTTCCAAGTTAGCCTGGACTAGAGTGAGAGTCTACCTCAAAAAGCAAACAAGCAAAAACCAATTGGCAAATATAATGAAATTAGACGTGTTTTGGTAAATGAGAATGACCTTACATTGGTTATAGAGGTGACGGAGGCTAGGGAGATGGCTCTGTGGTTAAGAGCCCATGCTTCCCTTTTAGACAACCTGAGTTTAGTGCCCAGTATCCACATCAGGCAGCTCACAATTGCCTGTAATTCTAGCTCCAATTGCGCCCTCTTCTGGCCTGTGTGGACACTGTGTTTAAGTGCATATACCCCTGCACAGACACACATGCATATACATATTTAAAAATAATGGTGCTGGACAAATGTGGTAGCACATGCCTTTTAATCCAAGTGCTTGGGAGGCAGACACAGGTAGATCTCTCTGATTTTTGAGGCAAGCCAGTTCTATAGAGTGAGTTCCAGGATAGCCAGAGCTACATAGTGAGACTCTGTCTTGAAAAACCAAAATAAAGAAGTAAATAGTAAGATAAAATAAAAATAATGAGGTTGGACAGGTAGTTAGTTCAGTGGTCAAGAGCACTTGCCAGACTTACAGAGAACTCAGGTTCAGCTGAGCACAAATTGCCCTTTCATAGGACCCGAGTTCAGTCCCCAGCACTCACACAGGAGCCTAGAACTTCCTCTAACTCTAGCTCCAGGGCATCCACTGGCTTCCAAAGGCACCTACTACATGCACATGGTACACATAAACTCATGCAGACACACATACAGCCACACACACACACA
This sequence comes from Alexandromys fortis, assembly GCF_014885135.2. NCBI lineage: Eukaryota > Metazoa > Chordata > Mammalia > Rodentia > Cricetidae > Alexandromys > Alexandromys fortis. The sequence goes on along the minus strand of NW_026068258.1, from coordinate 583,811 downwards.
CAAACACACACACACATAATAACAAAGCAAATCTTTTAAAAATAGGGTGACTGAAGCAGAAATCGTGCTTCAGCAGAAAGCTGCGTGTCTCCTGTGGAGCCTCGGCAGAAAGCTATGAGTCTCTCGTGGAGTCTCAGCAGAAAACTTCAGCAGAAAGCTACGTGTCTCCCGTGGAGCCTCAGTCCGCACTGCTTCCTCTAGAGTCTGGCATCCGTGCTCCAGACTGACATTTCCGGTTTTTCTCCCCACTCTGATTTGGAGTCGGTTCTCACACAACCCCATAGCTGCCTGCGTATCTGTCTGTCTATCATCTATCTAATGGGAACTGGTGCTGTCCTTCCCTGCTAGTCCTCAAAGCTGATGCTGGGTGACTTGGTTGAGGCTTCAGCGACGACTTCATCTACTCAGATGTGTGAACCTGCTACCCTGGAGCACCCAGAGAGCTAAAAGGAACCCCCAGCACTCCTTTTTTTTTTTCTTTCCAGGCAGGCCCTCATTATGTTACCCTGGCTGGTCTGGAATTTACTTTGTGGACCAGCCTAGCCTTGAACTCATGGAGATCCACTGTCTCTGCTTCCTAAGTGCTGGGATTGGAGGCGTGAGCCACCACACCTGACTTTGATTCCATTCTGAGAATGAGGGTGACTCCACAGCTCCGTGGACAGATGGACAACACCATGTGTCTGGCACCTCCCACACAGCACAAGCTGATAAAATCACTCTCTCCTAGAAGTCCAAATGGTGCTAGACTGAGACTGTGGGAAGACACTGTGTATTAAAATCAAGTAGAAATTCCAGACTTGAGAGTTTAGCAGACACAGAGATTCCAGAAAGGTTACAACACACTCCTCTAGATCCCACAGAGAGGAGGGCGCCGAACACTTTAGGAGCCCCACCAACTTGCCAAATGACTACTGGTATGTGTATCAGATGACTTTCTGGCACCATACTCTCCACCATCTCAGGAGCTTCAGTTCAGCTTGGTCCTGCCATAGACATGGCCAACATGAACTGCCTGCTTGCTCGTTCATCCATCTGAATCTGCTGTCCACCTGTCCATCTGCCAGTTTGTCTGAACCTGGTCTAACCCTTCGCCTCCACTGCCTCTAGCATACCTTAGCTCTGTAGCTCACAAGCTGCGGTATCTTGTACATCTGTCACGCCGCCTGGAAAGAGTTCGAGTTCTGCTGTGGCCTTTCAGCCATCTGTAGTCACTTTGTAACCTACATACAAACAGGTGATAGATAGATAGATAGATAGATAGATAGATAGATAGATAGATAGATGGATAGATGGATAGATGGATAGATGGATAGATGGATAGATGATGGATAGATGGATAGATGGATAGATGGATAGATGGATAGATGGATAGATGGATGGAAGGAGGATGGATGGGTATATTTATTTACTGTGTTATATAATATGTGGCTTGAGAGTTAATACTAATCATTAATATTGGAATGAAAGAACCTGTATTTGTCTTGGCCAGGCTGCCAAGGAAAGCTGAACTGCTTGGCAAACAGCTGTCAATGAATAGAGTGTACCTTATAAATTTATTGTTAATAAATGATCCTGACATTATGGAAAAACACAAATGTTTGTTTCAGGCAGCATGCTTATGACTGGGGGTGCCAACAAAGGCTCTCCCCTTTGACCTAACAAATCTGACTCCACCAAATCTTCTTCCTGGTAAGTCAGCATACCCCAGATCCCCGCCCTGGATGTAAGATCACATTTCGCTTCTGCATCTCTCAGAATCTCATCTGCCTGGCCTGCCTTCAGCATTCTTATTGATTTGGTAGAGAGACAATCCCCTTACCCTCCATGTCTCTTCTTAGTCATTTTATTTTTTGTTCAAATTGTGTGTGTGCATGTGTATTCATGATACTGTGGGTGCACGAGTGTACATGTTTGCACATGCATGTGGAGGCCAGAGAACAATCTGGGAGCCATTCCTCAGGAGCCACTGATCTCACTTTGAGGCAGGCTGGACTGGCTGGTCACCGAGCCGCAGAGATCCATATGTCTCTGCCTCCCCAGTGCTGGGTGCAAACCTGTACCACCACATCTGCCCTGTGGTATTATTCCGTCTACTCATAGTGTGTGCTGGCGAGGGTGAGTGCCATACACGCGTGTGGCGTTCTAGTCATTCCTCTTCACCTTAGAGTAGAACCCAGGACTTAGGTTTGTGTCACTGGGTGGGAAACACCTTTGGCTGCTGAGCCATCTTGCTGACCCCACTTCCAGTTTTCTTACGTTTCTGGAGATTAATTCAGACCCTTGTGGATACAGAGAAAACACTGCAATGACTAATGTATCTTCCTAGTCTGCTCTGCTTTTCCCTTCTTCCCCTCCCCACTCCTCTCTTCCTCTCCACCCTTCCTTATTTTCCTCTTCTCTTCTCTTCCTTTCTCTTTTTCTCCTCTACTCGTCCCTTCTTCTTCCCTCCCTCCCTCCACCTCTCTCTCAAGATTTGAGGCAGAGTCTCATGTATTCTAGGTTGGCTTTGAATTCAATATGTAGCTAAAGATGACTCCCGATCTTCCTGCCTCTACCTCCCAAGAACTAGGATTCTAAGCATGAGCCACCGCTAAGGACCAAACCTAGGGCCTCCTGCACGCCAGGCAAGTGCTCTACCCATTGAGCGCTACTCCTAGCTTCTGTTAGTAATTTTCCATCCTCTCACATCCACTTGACTCCTTGGCTGTAAATCCCCACTTGTCCTTGTTGTGTTAAAAGTTCAGTCCAGTTTCTATTGCACTACAAAACCCCATTGCAGGGTAACGGGATGGTGCAATGGGGAAGGGATGTTGCTTGCACAGTGTTCTTGGGAGAACCATGCATCTATGTGCAAAACAATAAGGAGCCAGCAATCTTCTTCCTGAATGTATACATACACAAAGGAGATGGGACCACCACCTCTTCTTCCTTTTTTGTTTTGCATGTTTTAAACAGGGTTTCTTTACATAGCCCTGGCTTTCCTGGAACTCACTGTGTAGACTAGGCTGGATCCTCCTGCCTCAGCCTCCTGAGTGCTGGGATTAAAGGCATGCACCACCACTTCCAGCTTGAAACTATCACCTCTTAAAGATACCTGTACTAAAATATCCATAGCAGAACTGTCAAAATATCTGAGCTATGGAAACAAATCTCGACAGTTGAATGGACAAACAAAATATGCCAGTTATATCCAAGCACTGTATATATATACATATATATGTATATACACACATATATAGGATATATCTAAGCATATGACATATACCTATGCATTTCTCTCCATGCACATACGTATCCACATATATGATACACACACATATACACAGTAGGCACACATGCATAATGGATATTTTTGAGACAGGGTTTCTCTGTATAACAGCCCTGACTGTCCTGGAACTTATTTTTCAGACCAGGCTGGCTTCAAAATCACAGAGGAGATCTACCTGCCTCTGCCTCCAAGTGTTGTGATTACAGGCATGTGCCACCACCATCTGGCACATAATGGACTGTTAAACATGAAAAGGATAATATTGCCTGAGCTTACTCATTTGTGGAATGTATTTTAAAATCTCATAAAGCTCAAATACGTGGTGTTAGTAAAGTGACACAAGGGTTATCGTGAGTGGGGCAAGGGGAAGGCAGAGGAGATGAGGAGATGTAGGTTAAAAGTTACATGACATTATATAATAGGGGTCTATAGGATGAGCAAGTTTAGAGATCTAACATCCAGTATGAGGACCACGTTCATTACATTGTAATAGGTATATTTTGTTGTTGAGTAGATTTAGCTGGTCATGTCACACATCACACAGGATAGAACCTATGTAGGATGACAGACAAGGAATTTTACCATGTATGCATACCCCTAGAACATTATGTATGAACCTCAAATACACATAATAAATTTTATTTGTAATATGCTGAGCTGACGGGCAGGCTGCTCCATCCGGTGCATAGTGGCATGACAGCTACGGGGGTAACCAACTGCCTTCCGGTTGGGCAATGAGACCTGCTCAACTGGAGGAATTTCATGCCTGGTACGGGTCAGAAAGTCCATGACAGGGGAGGTCACAGTGGGGAACCTACTATTGCTGTCCTGTAAAGTGCTCACGCTTCTGAACTTGCTTCTAAATCTTTGTGTTTATACCATAGACTCGTGTTGTTCTCGACTTCGGTCAGAGAATCTTCCTTCTGCAGTGGCTAGTGAATATGCAGAGACCCACTACTGGTCCAGGGGTCCAGGAGAAGTGACTGTGAGTGCTAAATTGTGGACGGGTCATCTAGATCAACCTCTCCCCATCCCAGGCTCAGGGAACTTTGAGGAAGAGGAGGTGGAAAGAATCTAAGAGCTGGTGGATGAGGAGCTGTGAAATGCAGACGTCTGGACGTGATGTGGCTCCTGGAGTCATCAACCCACAGCAGGTTTAGGTGCCTGAATAAGACCCGCAGAAGATCAAGCCAGTTGACATCTCAGCATGGCTCCTCGGTAGGGGAACTTTGGGCAGTGGATGGTGCTGAGGGAGAAAGAGTCACTCTCCTTTAGGAATATGGGTGCAGGCACACGGCCTGTGCCATGGGCACACATCTACGCACATACAGACCGCACTAACAGACTCAGGGGGTTATTAATAGCAATAACAAAAGGTGGACCTGTAGCTGGGTGGGAGCACTAAGAAGACAGAGGCACTGGAAAATGAAATACAGGGCATAGATCTATGAAATTTTGAATGAATAAATGAAAATTATATATATATATGCCATGATAAATTTTTCCTGAATTAAGTTTGCCTTGCAGTCTTTAACAAGGGTAACGAACAGTTTTTTTATTTAATGAGAGCCAGGCTCAGAATTAAGAAAGACAAAAGGCAGAGTATTCCCGTTGCTGTTACCACCATATCGACCACTAGAGGACAGCTCTGTGTGAAAGGGCAGAGAAGCCAGACCCCTGGGAAACAGGGCCACTGGAGGTGGAGAGCAGGTTCAGGCTGTAGCCCCCTTCCATCCCGCAGACCCTCTGCTGTGCCACCATCTTCCAGGAGACACCTCAAAACTTCTAGTCTTGCTAGAACCTTCTCTCCTTATGCAGCTTTGAGAAGGGAAAGGTCAGGTGCAGTCACATCAGGTCACCCGAGTACGCTCCCTATAGGACTTGAGGACACAGAGCCCAGGAGCTGGGTCACTGACGGTGGGAGGCAGAACCGGGGACCCATCCCCACCCAGTGGCAAGTTGCCAGGTCCTGCTGAGCCACTGACGAGCACGCCCTCTTGCACCATGCCTCTGCTTGCATCAGGATGAAAGCCTTGCCCTGGATGTCACACAGCGGCTTATACATTTGATCTCATCCCACCCTCTGCCCTGTTTTCCAAGCCTATTGGCAGACCTGGAAACCAGGGGAAAACCAAGGGAGCCCAGCTTTGTCGAGACCAGAGCCATGGGCTCATGATGGAGGAGCACAGAGGGCCACTTCCTGGTCCAGGACTCTGACCTCCACCCAACCTCCTCAACACTGACAACTTGCCCAAGCTCTGGCTCTATGGACATGGATGCTACCAGCCCCAAGCAGGCTCCCAGGTAGGTACCTCTGCCTTCTTTCCCAGGATGGAAGACCCTAAAAATGTCCTCTCTTCCAGCTTTTATGTCACTCTAGAAGGATGTTCTTGGCCCTTCTGACTGTGCCAGGTCCCTTTGTGCCCAGGCATAATATCCTAAGACTAGTTTCTTGGTAGTAAGCAGGCAGGATAACAAGACACAGGATAGTGAGGGTCCCTCTGGGGCAAACCCTTTCTTCAATAACACAGGATGGACCTGTCTCTCCTTCTGCTATTTCATAGGTGTAAGATGGTCCAGAGCCACTGCAAGGAGAAGGAAGGGAGGGAGGGAGGGAAGGAGGGAGAGAAAGAGAGAGAATTGTGTGTGCTTTCTGTAATGTGTTGTGTTTTTGCATGTGTGCTGTTATGCATATTGTATGTGGCACGTGTGTATTGTATGTTATATGTGATATGTGTGCCTTTTGTGAGTGTGATCCGTGCTAATTGGGTCTGGAACTGAACAAGGAAGGGTGTGAGCTGCGTGTCCTCCTATTCCCAGCTGTTTGGGGGAGAACTCTCCATTTTCCTGGGTTCCTGTTCTCTCTCCCTTCTCCCTTCTCTGCGTACACTTTCCCCCACCCTGCCCCATCCATCATGATGCTTTTGAGCTTCCGTTCTATGCACGCAGTGCAGGGCCAGACTCCTGACCCACGTCACCTGTTGTGCCTTATCTGACTCCGACTCTGTCCAGAGTCATAGAAGGGAGCAGTCCCTGAAGGGCTCTGCTCGGGCACAGTCTCCTGTGTGCAGGGCACGGGTGATTCCCACATGGCCTGTGGAATGGGTGCAGAGGCAGACACAGGAGGTGCAAAAGGAGAAAGGCATGTTGCAAGGGCAGGGGCCAGTGCAGAGCATCTACCCACAGTTCCTCGTCCTGCTTTTGTGCTGCTTCCTGTGCTCTTACCGGTTCTACTCACAGGAAGCAGACTCAAGCCTTGGGAACACGATGAGGACAGCTATCTCTCCCCTGCTCAGCACGGCAGAGGAATCCCTACCCTGGCTGTCAGACCCCCCAGTCAAAGAAAAACAGAAGTCGCACATGGTGCTACACCCCCGTAATCCTAGCACTGGGCAAGCAGGGACAAGAGGACCACCATAAATGTGAGGCTAGCCTGGTTTGCATAGGGAATTCCAGGCCAGGTTACACAGACCAGGTTATGTAGTCTCTCTCTCTCTCTCTCTCTCTCTCTCTCTCTCTCTCTCTCTCTCTCTCTCTCTCTCTCTCGGAAAGGGGAGGGTTGTAGCTGAAAGATGCTCAGAACTTACACTCGCTGCCCTTTGTCAGGACCCAAGTTTGGCTCCCAGTCCCCAGGTCAGACAGCTCACAAATGCCTAGCTCCAGAAGGTTGGACACCCTCTTCTGGCCTCTGTGGGCACCCATACACACATAGCATATACTTAGAGAGACAGATGGACCCTGAGACCATAGGATAGACCCCAGGACAGACACCCCCAGGATAGACCCTTAGGACAAATCTCGAAGCTAGACTTTCAGGACACACCCTCAGGATGGACTCCCCCATCTGCAAGGCAATATCTCCTGGGCAGAGATCCATGCCAATCTTCCAAACACACAAGAGTGCCTTTCAGGAATCTCTTTGTTACTGGTGGTCAAAGTCGTCTAGGAGTTTCCAGGTTCTTGGCATCTTATTCAGAAAACTCAAATAAAGACACACGTAGGTTAGCAAAAGTGGAGAGGACTTTATTCAAAGCAAAGCAGTAGCGCAGGTCCTCAGAGAGCAGTGGGTCACGTGAGCGAGGGTACTGCAGGGCTCCAGGTCCTGTCTGAGGCTTTCCTTTTATGAAGTTCAGAAGGAGGAGTTTAGTTGCTAGGTGTCATGTGGGTGGGTCTTTGTTTTGATTGACAGCCTCGGGTTATGCAAGCCTTTGCTCACTATGCATATCCTTTCCAATAATGCATCTGATTTTAATCATATTTATGCCCAATTATGCCTCGGTCTAAGATGGCAAATAGCTTACTCAGGAACACAGTCTAGTCTTACTGTGCATGTCACCCCAAAGTGGTCTAGGATGGCTCAGCCCATCTCGGTTTCAGGATGTGTTCTAGGATACGTCTGGATAGAAATGGTCATTATTAAGGGGCGGCCAAGGAGAGGAACTTATTTCCATTACTTCAAGCAGGTGTACGTGCATCCTGGCACAGGTGGGGTCCTGGCTTGCTAAGCTAGTTCCTGTTTGTGCCAAATCTCTGCATCCAGGGCAGCACAACTGCTTCCTACGCATGGAGTAGAGAACAGAAGCCCCTAGTAGACCTTCAGCCCTAGCCAGAAGATAATCCCTTGCCTCAAAACACATCCCAGTTCACGCTAGAAGCATCCCAATGCCACCTGGCATTTTATTCAATTACTATATTGCATTTTGTACTGTTGTCTCATTGTCCGTACACACTCATGTACGTGTATGAGTGCATGCGTGCTCTCGTATAATTCATACTTTTTTTTTTTTAAGAGCCCGAGTCTCATTTAGTACAATCTATCCTTGAACTTGCCCTGTAGCTGAGGCTGGCCTTGAACTTCTGATCCACCTGCTTCCACCTTCTTAGTCAAGGTTTCCTCTTTCTCTTTCTTTCTTTCTTTCTTTCTTTCTTTCTTTCTTTCTTTCTTTCTTTCTTCCTTTCTTCCTTCCTTTCTTCCTTCTTTCCTTCCTTCCTTCCTTCCTTCCTTCCTTCCTTCCTNTCTTCCTTTCTTCCTTCTTTCTTTCCTTCCTTCCTTCCTTCCTTCCTTCCTTCCTTCCTTTCCTTTTGGTTTGTTTTTTTGAGACAGGGTTTCTCTGTGTAACAGCCCTAGCTGTCCTGGAAGTAGCTCTTGTAGACCAGGCTGGCCTTGAACTCACAGAGATCCACCTGCCTCTGGGATTAAAGGCGGATGCTAACACTGCCCAGTTTAGTCAGGTTTCTATTGCTGTGATAAACACTATAACCAAAAGCAACTTGGGGAGGAAAGGGTTTATTTCTGCTTACAACTCTTAGGTCCATCAAAGAGGAAAGTGTTAGGTCCAAAGGAAGTTCCAATTCCCCAAGCTCTAAAAGGCATCCAAATACCTAGAAATGGGTTCAACCTGGACTATAGGAGGATTTCTGACAGTTAGATAAAAGCCAGCTTTCCTCAGGAACTTGTGAAACCGCTTCCCATCTACCAAGGGAGTTATTTCCTCTTACCTTGGGCAGAAGGGACATATGGCTACCTGTATTACCTTTTAGCACATCCAAGCACATGTACCTCCAGGAGCCCTCTGTATCACATGTACCTGTTACACATTCCAACATCCATGTCGGCATCCTAGCTCTTCTCAGTTCCTGCTCTATCCTAACCGTCCTCCAGCTCATGGGCCTCCTTCCCTACAACGTCTCCGTACACTCCTGCTATTCTTGTCCCCGTGCCCCGACCTGGTCTCTGTTTTGCTCCTGCTCCTCTCACCATGAATTCTCTGTCTCCTGCTATTTCCTCCTCTCTTGCAGAGAGCCCAGTTCAGGTCCAATCTGCTGGCTGTGTTCTGTGTTATGGGAGCTATTTTTGGTCTTTTTAGCCAATAGCCTTTGAGATACCAGCCCACTGGGATGTGGTATCTTTCGCTTTAAAAATAAGTGGCGGCAGCTCTCTGGCTCTCTTGCTTGTTTTGGATTCTGCTTCTGGCTATCAGACGCTTTTTCTGGTCGTGCAGGAGGCTGTTGTCTAGGACGGTGATATGTAAGTTTTTTTTCCTTTAAATAAATAACCCTTTTATTAATCATAATTCCTAATTGGTGTGGGATTGTTTTGTTTTGTGACTTACTCCTTTAGTTCTGTCTACTTTCGCTCTGAACTCTTCCGGATGTCTCTGGCTGTTCTTTCTCTTATATCTATAATAGAAACCTTCCCCTTAATCATGCCTTAGGTGGTCATGTCATCAGTTTATATGGAAAGCCAAGGTAGGAACCTGGAGACAGGAACGAAGCAGAGACTATGGAGGAATACTGCTTACTGGCTTGCTCCCGATGGCTTGCTCAGTCTGTTTTCTTATGCAACCCAGGACCACCTACACATGGGTGGCACCTTGAGCTGGGCTCTCTTATAGCAATCATCAATCAAGAAAATGCTCCCACAGGCCGGGTGGTGGTGGGGTATACCTTTAATCTCAACACTCAGGAGGGAGAGACAGGGGGATCTCTGGAAATTCGAGGCTAGCCTGGTCTACAGTGCGAGTTCCAGGACAGGCTCCAAAGCTAGAGAAACCCTGTCTCGAAAAGAAACAAAAGAAAAAGAAAAGAAAAGAAGAAAAATAAAAAGAAAGGAAGAAGAAAAGAAAGAAAGAAAATGCTCCCATACGCTTGCCTACAGGCCAATCTAACTGAGACATTTTCTTAATTGAAGTTCCCTCTTCTCAGATGACCTCGGCTTGTGTGAATTTGACATAAAATCTAGCCAGCACACTTCCCAAGTGCTAGGATCACCATCCCCAACCTTTTGAACGTAGGAAAAGCAGTGTGTGTGTGTGTGTGTGTGTGTGTATGCTCAGGTGTGGAGGCTGTTGGATATTCTGATCTCTCAAGCTCCGTTTTATTCCCTTGAGACAGTGTCTCTCACGGAACCTGAAACTAGAGCCCAGCCGGTAAAGCCCCAGTGAGTCACCTCCTGTAACACTGGGGTCACAGGTGCATACAGCCACAGCTGGCTTTTCACGTGGGTGCTTTGGATTCGAACTCCGGCCCTTATGCTTACGCAGCAAGTGTCACACGCTGAGCCGTTGCCTCAGCCCCTGAGAGAAAAAAAAAATTCAGCCAAGCATATACATTTCTGATTGAGCACTTAGGAGGCATGAGTAGTTGAAGGCCACCCTTTGCTACATAGTGAGTTTGGAGGCAGCCTGAGCTATGTGAGACACTGTCTCAAAAATTTTTAGAAATGTAATTTTAATGTTAGCATTGGGTTTACTTTTATGATTTGGAACTGGCCTTTGAGATTTTTATAGAGCACATACTGCCCTGTATACATATCTAACTTGGTGACACACTCATGTGACCACCACTCAGGTGACATTGCAGAGAATTTCTCATTGGCCCAGGAAGGTCTCCTGTGTCTGGGCTCAAGCAACACCTTCCAGAGATCAGCCCCGTGATCACTTATGCTGTTGTTAGGGACAGAGTCACCCTTAGTCCAGCTGGCGTGGAACTCACCGTGTAGCTCATGCTGACCTCAGAGCCATGGACGGCCTCCAGCCTCAGCCTCTGGAGTGCAGGGATGGCCAGTGTGAGCCCCCGACGGTCACTTTATCTCCATTCTCAGGTCTGTCCTTTTAAAACATCGTACGAGTGTGGAATCCCGATTTTCTGATCCATGCTGTTCTGGGGGTCCTCTGGAGACACTCTGGTACCCTAGGAAGCAGCCTGCTGCGTCATCCTCTGACTGGCACGGTTTGTCTCTGATGGAACCCCTCCTTTTGTAAATCTGCTTGATTGATGAGCAGGAGAGGTAATTAGAGTACTATGAGGGGGATCTGAGGGCCTAACCCCAGAGTCTGGTAATGCTCTTGCTGGGTGGGGTCGAGCTTCAGAAGCCCCCCTGGCTCCAGATGTCAGAGGGCCGGAGCGGGGCTGTGCCAGAGCGGGGCTGTGCCGGAGCAAGGCTGTGCCGGAGCCGGGCTGTGCTGGAGCGGGGCTGTGCCATAGCAAGGCTGTGCTGGAGCGGGGCTGTGCCGGAGCAGGGCTGTGCCGGAGCAAGGCTGTGCTGGAGTGAGGCTGTGCCGGAGCCGGGCTGTGCCGGGAACCAGGAGCCTGTGCTTGTACTTGCTCCCTTCACCCTGCTTTCCACCAGGCCCAGGCTCGCTCCTTATGCGGGTGGGTCTGCAGGCACATCAACCTTTACGTGGGCTCCACCACACCTCCACGGCTCTCCATCCTATAAGGGAGGGACAAGGAAGGGTGATGGTTCTCAGAAGGGCTCCAGGAAAAACAGAGTCAAGTCCTGGAAGCGAGAGGTGTGTCAGAAGAACAGCACACACCGGGGATGCACCAAGCAGGAAACAAGCACAACCCTGGAGTTTCTGTTCCCAGTGCCCTGGAGCCCTGCAGGAAGGAGGAGGTGGCCTTTTCAGTCTGAGTAAAACCTAAGCGAAGGGGAAGGATGATGGAGTCTGAGGTCAACTGGGATACACAGTGAGCTCCAGGCTAACCTGGGCTACATGGTGAGATCCTGTCTCAAAAAAGGAGAAGAAGAGAGGAAAGAGAGAGGGGAACGGAAGAAAAAAAGAGAGAAAGAGACACATGGCGGAGGAGGGTGGGCAGACAGACAGACAGACATCATAAAGCCGGGCATGAGGAAGGAGTAGACGCTGAGGTGAACGGCCCTAAGCAAGCAGTGCTAAGGAGCCCTGGACAGAGACTCAGGAGGGTCAAATTTCTCTAAGGTTTCTGGGAAGAACTGGTGGAAGGATCCGTTAACCCCCTAGTTAGTGACAAGGTGAACAGAACTTAGCCTGTGTGTAGAGAGCACCAGATTGGGCATGATCCCCCAGATTGGGCATGTGCCCCCAGATTGGGCATGATCCCCCAGATTGGGCATGATCCCCCAGGCTCTGGGCTCGCTTCTCCAGAGCTCCTCCATGTGCCTCCCGTGGCAGTCTTTCCTTGTAATCCCCACTGGCCAGTTCTAGATCCAAGGTGATTATGGTTTCCAAACCAGTAACAGAAATGAAATTCCCTGACAGGTGTATTTTAAAAGGACAGAGTTGGTTTCATTTTTAATTAATTTGTTATTTTGTTTTAGTTTTTTTTTTTTTTGAGACAGGGTCTCATGTATCCCCCCGCTGGGTTCAAACTGTAGCTGAGAACGTTGAACCCCTGATCCTCCTGCCTCCACCTCCCAAGTGCAGGAATTACAGGTGCTCGCCACCATGGCCATCTCTATTTTTTTTCTTTTTAATTACACATAATGATCACATATATTCCTGGAGCACAGTGTGATAATTTGGTACATAATACAGGGTGTAATCATAGGGCAGAGGCAGGGTTTTCATTCGTGTACACTATTACTGTTGTTCAATATCTTTTCAAATTCCCCCCTTCGTGTTCTTTACAAAATATGCAAGGAAGTCAGGCATGGTGGTAGGCGCCTGTGGTCCTATCACTTGGGAAGCTGGGGCAGGAGAACGGAGAGTTCAGAGCTAGTCCGGGCTACAGAGTAAGACCCTGTCTCAAAACTAAAGCTGGGCGTGGCAGCTCGGGCCTGTGATCCCAGCACTTGGGAGGTAGAGGCAGGAGGATCAGGAACTCAAGGCCAGTTTTATCCACCTGAGATCCCCCAGCTTTAGTCCCCAAACAAGCTTTAGTCCCCAAAACTAAAGTTTGGGATTAAGGTATTCGGTACCATGCTCCGTCTTTGTGTGTGTGTGTGTGTGTGTGTGTGTGTGTATACTTTTTTTTAAGGCAAGGTCTTATATAGTAACTTCTAGAACTCCCAGGCCAGTCTGAGCCGCTTTGAGTGAGGCTCATCTCAAAGAAACAAACGGATTCAGGATGTGAGATTTCTGTGTCCTGTTCCTCACTTGCAGATAGATTTTATCCATTCCTCCATCAAAGTCATTACACACATGTTCACAGTATTTCCGTGGCCACATAAAGTTTAGGGTCGATGCAGTGTGGCTAGGGCAAACATGGCTCCTGACTTCAGCAGATACCTGGGCTTCTCAGTGGTCACCCCACAACAGACACAGGGCACAGCACTCTTTTTTTTCTCGAGACAGGGTTTCTCTGTAGCTTTGGTGCCTGTCCTGGAACTAGCTCTTGTAGACCAGGCTGGCCTTGAACTCACAGAGATCCGCCTGCCTCTGTCTCCCGAGTGCTGGGATTAAAGGCACACTGCCCGGCACAGCACTCTTTAAAGCCAAGGGTGGGTGGAGGGACGCTAGGGCTGGTGTTGGTTTCACCTTGTATAGTAAATGCCTGTGGCTGCCTGGGCCACCACAGGTCTCCTGGCTCCGTTCTTTTTTTGTAGCTGGGGACTGTGGGTTGTTTTGATAGCTCCTGAAGCTTGAAGAAGCATGCTTGCCTCTGCTCTGGAGTCACTGTGACGACATGGTTCTCCAGGGCAGGGCAGCTGACAGGAAGACCCAGTGCAAACTTCCTCCATGCAGGGAGAACTCAAGGGAGTTGTTTCCCAGAGGGCCCACCCTTTTTTAAAGGGATGGTTGCTGGGAATTTCAAGCACCATTTTCCAACAATACATGCAGTTAAGGTGATGGGCGCGTGTATCATACTGAATCATGTGCACATACACAGAATAAATGTAAATAAGTATACTACAAGGGGGCAAAGAGGGAAAACCCGAGACTTCTGGTTTCAAAGTCAGGATCCACTTCCTTAGTCCTAGAGATGAGTGAGTCCAGGGGGTGGAAAGAAACCTGGATTCTGGTCATGGTGATGTGTGAGAGTGTGTGTGTATGTGTGTGTGTGTGAGAGTGTGTTTTTGTGTGTGTGTGTTTGTTTGTGTGTGTGTTTGTTTGTTTGTTTTTGTATTTTTTTGTGTGTGTGTGTGTGTGTGCGTTTCATTCCTCAAAAATAATTCGAAAGCCAGATGCCCAGTGCCCTGGTTCACAGAGGGAGTCTGGAGTCAGGCAGGCCCTGAGGAAAGCAGACAGAAGTAGGTTGTAAAGCTGAGTCGAAGGGTGAGCAACCACAAGTCCAGACGAAACCTCAGCCCCTGGCCCTGGCCCTGGCCCTGGCCCCAGGCCTGGTGTCTGTGATGACTGCAGAGGACAACCTGTCCACATGTCCGTCCCTCTGTCTACTCATCCACTCCTCTACCCACCACCTTCCCCTCTGCTCATTGCTCCCCGCTCATATCCCTCGGCTGCTCTGAGAACTCCCCGGAGCCAGGCTCTGAGCAGACAGAACTGACTTCTGATTCATGCCGGATACCCAGGTTGAGCAATTATCTAACGTACCGAGGACAAACAGGAACTCAGGAACACGGTGATGGGTGGAATGGGGTGAGAGAGCAGTCAGTCATACACAGGTGGCAATCCCTCTGCCTCCATTTGCTGCAAGGCGACTGACTACGTGTTCCGTGGTAAACTATGTTCCTGGAGAAAGTTACCTAATCGATTGTTTCTTCACCAACATGGGGACAGACACAAAGGAACAACCTGTATTAATCAGCTCAAACCATGTTAGAAAATACATAGAACATGGTATGTCTCATAGAGGATGGATGTCTCAATGAAGGTATGGAGGGTGGGCCTTGGTCTCTCAATGTCTTCATGTCCTCGTCAGTATTCCCTTTCCGTGGGGGCATCCCTGATGTTTCTCTTAGTGTTCACATTTCTTCTTCTTTTTTAAAAACACATTATTATTATTACTTTTTTGAGAATTCCATACAATGTGGTCACTTCTAACTCTTCGCCCAAACTTCCCAGGCCTCCCTTCTCCTCCCTTCTACTTTTCCTGTGTGTGTGTGTGTATGTGTGTGCGTGTTTTTCTGAGACTATCTCAAAGTAGATGCCCTGGTCCTTTGGCCCTTACAATCTTTCTGCTCCCTCTTTCTTGAGCTGTAGTTGTAGGGATTGTGTTGTAGATGTATCTTTTGGGGCTGGGTACCCCACAATCAGTTGCTCTCTTCACTTTGATAAGTTGAGGCTTCCCATACTGGTCTCTGTGAGCTGCGAAAATTAGTTTTTTTTTTTTTTTTTTTTTTTTTTTTTTTTTTGGTGAGGGATGAGAGCGACGCTTAGCTGTGGACATAAGGATGAGTATTTAGGATGCAGTTAGAAATTACGCCGGTTTAGGAAGGAGGCGGTAGTAGTTCTCCGGTAGGCTCCACTTCTTAGGAGGACATTGCGGGAAGACCCACCCTCACACTTCATGTTAACTCAGTCATCTTTTCAAAGAAAGACCACCACCCCTAAACAGAGTTGAGTTCTGAGATCGTGTGTGTTAAAGTCTCAACATAGGAATTTTGGGAAAACACAATTTGTCCCATAACAGATAATAGCTTTGAAACCAAGAACTCAACTACCACAAAACACACACCTTTGATGGGCTCCCAGAGGGAAGGCATGGTTTGCCTCTCCCTCAGCGGAGCCAGAATTGACAGGAACTCATCAGAAGAGAAGCGTGGAAACACAAGCTCATCGCCTGGTAAATTTAACTTCAAGGAGCCAGGCCCATCTCTGAGAGGCAACCCTGTGATGATCCTTTGGGTCTTGGGAACCTGGTGACCTATCTCGCACTTCTTGGGGACTGTTGCTTTATTATACAAGGTTTCAGGCTTCCAATCTTCTGTCTTTCACTGTGGTACTGAGTTAGGGGTCTTCTCATTGCAGCAGAAAGTCTATCTACCTCAAATGGTGGCGGACATGGGGAAATCCCATGTGGTGGGCATGTTTACCTCACTGTGTGCATGGCAGTGCAGACACGTGTATGTGTCACTCTCTGAGTGAGAGGCTTTGGTACCTGAAGGGCATTTTTGTGGGCTAGCAGGAAGAGTGGCAGGTCCACTCGGGAGGACCCATGACTAAGGCTCTCTTGGGTTGGGGAGTGCCTGGGATGTTGCATCATGGGTCCAGTGATAAAACTTCTTCAGATCAAGGGCTATGGCCAGTCTTCCTTCACCCCTAGTCATTTGCCTAACTGCCACATCCACAGCTATGTTCCCAAGCTGGCTGGCTCTCACCCTCCTGTCTGTGCTGAGCTTGGATACCCAGGCCTTCAACAGCCAGCTTGTCAAGTGCTTTGAGGACCCGCAGTATGAGGAGCTGCTGCAACTGGCTCGAAATGGACTGGGGCAGACAGCAGAGAGGAAGCAGGTGGTGGTGATTGGGGCAGGCATGGCTGGGCTCACTGCTGCCAAGATCTTGCAGGATGCTGGCCACCAGGTACGTGATGGGGCAGGGGAGAATCTCTTGTGGGAGGATTGGGCTCTAAGCAGGGAGGTAGAAGGCCAAGCTGCGGACATTCCTGGGGAGCTGGGGCCTAGAGGAAGCTCTAGGGCTCTAGAGTAGCTGGAATAGGAGGGCAGATAAGCTCACCCAGTAATCAAGAGTGGCTTCCAGAAAGAGGCAGGATGAAGCTGGGGCTGTAGCTCAGTGGTAGAATGGGGCACACCCTATAGTTTCCATCCACAGCACTGAAAAGGAAAGGAAAGAAGGAAGGACAGATAGAAGGGAAGGAAGGAGGGAGGGAGGAAGGATAGATGGGAAGGAGGGAGGGAAGGAGGGAGATTAGGAGGGATAGGGTGGTAAGTCTGGATCTGCCACAGGGGAAGAGAATTTGTACGGAGGATATGTGACAAGGCTCACTGAGTTCATTAAAGAACTGTACCTTTCCAGGTGACTGTCCTGGAGGCCTCAGGGCGCGTAGGTGGCAGAATCGAAACCCACAGAGTTCCTGGAGCACACTGGTACATAGAGCTGGGTGCCATGCGGATCCCAATCAACCACAGGTAAATAGGGGGAAGGCCAGGATGAGGGCTGTCACACCGGAAGGACAGTGGATGGAGCTCTTTGCTGGAAGTCCAGGGGTTAGGGTCTGACTCAACTGATTTCCCAGCCCAGGAGCGTCTCCCAGCCTCAGGTTTAATCCACATAAGGAGAAAGCTGTGCTAGGTTTGACTGCCAAGGAGCATGAGTTCAGGATCAGAGAAGAAAGGTGGTCCAAGATAACCCTGCTGGGAAGTCAAAAGCAGCCTTCTGAGTGTGTAAATGAAAGGAAGCCTGGTATCCTTCCAGGAGACTCTTTCTGAACGGGTGAGAAGTATGGAGAGGTTCAAGAGTACTGAACGTAGCCTCCAGGAAGGTTGGCCCCACAGACACACTCGGCACACCACCCTCATTGTGCCCCCAGGAACTGGGATGTTCAGGAATGTTCACCTTTGAAAGTGTGAAGGCTGCAGGTTCCGCACAAAGTGGCCGAGATCTCAGCCATCATAGAGGTCCACTGGCAGGAAATCCAGCTCCCTCTTGGCCTTACAGCTTCTAGTCTAGTGTAATGCCCAGGGTGCCTGGCATCCCTCTCGTGGAGAAAGGCCAGGGGTGGTCTTGGTGAATCCGAGGGAGGCAGGAGGTAAGCCCGGGGAGCAGGAAGTGCTGTTGGCTGACTCTCAGAGCCTGAAGTCCCTGACCCTCTTCACAGGCTTTCTCATGAGCTCATCAGGAAATTTGGGCTGACGCTAAGGGAATTCTCTCCCTGCAACAATCAGACCTGGGTGCTGTTGAACGGAGTCCGGCAGCGCTCGGGGGAGGTGCAGGCCGACCCTGGGCTTCTGGGTTACTCACTGAGAGCTGACGAGATGGGGAAGACGGCAGAACAGCTCTTTGATAAGTCGCTGAGGAAGGTAAGGCAGAATGGAGAGCAGCCCCCCTCCTCCCCTCCCCCAAGCCATCCGGCACAAACACCCTCAAGTTCCTCTGATTCTCCAGGGAGGAGCTTTAGTGGACCCCAGATCCTTGAGGGCAGGAAGCCCACACCAGACTGAACATCACTGGCCTCCACTCCCTCTCATGGCTCTGTCCTGTGTCAGGCACCTGCTCTGCAGTCAATATACTCTCAGACCCCAGACTTCGGTGCCTGTACAGACATATACAAAGTAGCTACTGAGAAATCGTCGTGCTGGGACCAGGTTCATTTCATTGAGAGCCCTGCAAGCTCTGGGGTTGAATGCGCTGTGTGACTCCAGGCATAATACTTGCCGGCTCCCTCTCTCTTCTCCATTATTGCCAGAGCCTCCTGTGCCTGGGTTGCTACGAGGAATAGGTGACAGGACGCGTTAAGGTGACAAAATGGTGCTAGGTACAGGACCAGTGTTCCTTTACTGTGCAGTCGTAATGGCTGGCAGTTTGTCAAGGAAGAACAATTAGCACTCTGCCTCGACTGCCTGCCCACCTTCTCTACTTGGCCCAGCAGTGACCGTGCCAGTGCCTTCTCTAATCCATGGCCTGGAAGGACCTCAGGACGACAGCTGAGCTCAGTGGGAGGCCCCTTCCCAGGTGTCCCCCAGTGTTGTCCTGCTGTGGTTCACTTCAGGTCAGCATACCCAGCCTCTCTCAGCAGCTCTGTGGGGCCAGCCTCTGGTGCCTACACGCTTCACCGTGACCTAGAAGTCCACAGAAGTGTCCCCTACACTGGGCAAGGAGGTAGACTTGAGTCAGAACCTCAAGGCTGATGGGGGAGCCTGGACACCTACATTTGCATACCTGGTATCCATGCGAGGTGAAATTCCCACCATCCCAGATTTAGGACACAGTTTTGGAAGGCAGGATTCATTAAAGTGTGACACACACACACACACACACACACACACACACACACAGGCTGTTGAACAAATGTAGTGCATGGGGAAGGGGGAAGGACAGGGCGGGTTAGACAATCTCTTGGGCCGACCCTCACCGCACGTCCTCCCTGTCCTCTTCCCTCCTGAGATTGTGGAAGAGCTGAAGAACAGCAGTTGCCGTGAGGTCCTGGAGAAGTACGACTCCTTTTCCACCAAGGTCAGTTCTGAGACCTTACGCCCTGACACCACCCCAGCGGGACTGCTACCTGGGGCGTATTGCACTACACTGTACTTGTCTAGTTTAACTGTCTGCCCTGGCAGAATGCAAGCTCCATTAGGGGAGGAAGGGAGGGAGGGAGAGGGAGGGAAGAAGGGAGGGAGGGAAGGAACTAAACAGAGACCCTCCAAGGAGGGCAATCAAGGCTACTTAGTCACAGCTTGCTGTATCAAGGGGGTCATCCATAATACCCACAGAACCAAGCCAGACAGAGGTATGGGAAAACCTTATATAGGTGTGTGTTGCTTAACAAGGTGCTAATGTCTCAGAATGTATCTTTAAATGATTGTATAGTTGTGCAAAAATCACAGTGTTTACTTGCATGAACCAAGCAGGCTACAGCGTTGCTTGCTGGGGACCACTGCCGTATGCAGGTTACCACTGATGAAAACATTTTTCGTAACACAGAACTATGGTGAAAGTCAGGAAAGGCCGGACCTGCGGTATAGCCCACAGGTGTAAGAGCTGGTCTGTCATGTGTGAGGCCCCGGGTTCAATCCCTGGCACTGCAGATAACAAAAACACAAGGAAGGTTCCAGGTGTGGCCTGATTGGAGGCTGTTGGCTCCTGGATGCTGGAGCTGGCTCACCCATGGGGCCTGGTGACTGGAGGGAGGGTGGTGGGTATTCTCCAGCTGATCCTGAGAGAGAAGCTGATAGTCACTTCCAGGTCCTGGCTGTGGTTTGCCTCCGTGGGCTGATTGCTTCAGCTGTTGGGTGGGTCAAAGCCTGTGGCCATGTGTGGTCTGACCATTGCTTACTCAAGAGAGAGATTAGAGAAGAGACAAGTCAGAGATCTCCAGGACCCACACCCCAGGGAACATGCCCTCAGATGTGGGGCAGAGATAACCTCTTTGAACCTTGGTGTTGGCGGTCCTAACAGATCCAGCATGTCTTCGGGAACCCTGGTGTTGCTGTCCCTAGGATTTCACGGCCCTCTGGTTTAGCCTCTGGGTTACACAAGTATGTTGAATAGTGGCACTTTTCCCAGCTGGCAGTATTTGGACGTCCTAGCAGGTTCTTTCAGGTCCCGCGTGTGCTGGTGACAGGGAGCAGCGCAGCCCCAGGCAAACCAGATGGCCACCCACTCTAACTGGTGAAGCCATTCCAGCCAGCATTGTCACGGCCATACGCCGGCTTTGTCTAAGACACAGAGCCGAGAAAAAAGCATAGGGCACAATCAGGGCAGCAGGTGCAGCATGAGCCAGCTCTAGGTCACTTGCTGATGGAGCGGCTGGGTCAGCAGGTGATGGGGCAGGGGTAGAAGGTCAGGGTAGGATGAGAACTTTTTGGTACTTAGATTCTTCCTAGCCTGGTCTTCTGTAGAAGCCAGACTGGGTTCACATGGGCAGACACAGAGACCGGGACTCAGTTTCTCCATCGGCAAAGCAGGAACCCTTATCATTATTTAGAGGATTGTATGGATGAACGGCTGACAGTGTGTAGGCTGAAAACCATACCTACTGTTACCTGTTGTCCCTAAGCAGGGACCAAGGGGATGCAGCCTTGGGGCCCAGGGGCTATACGCTTGTCCTTCTGCCCCATCCAGCTCTGTTCCTTGCTGTCTCTGGATAGCAAGGTTCACATGTTAGCTCCTTATACACTCTCATCTGCCTGCCTCATTTCCTCAGGAGTACCTGATCAAGGTGGGGAAACTGAGCCGCGGGGCTGTGCAGATGATCGGGGACTTGCTGAACACAGACTCTGGCTACTACGAGGCCTTTACGGAGACCCTGCGTGGTATCATCTCTTTCTTCCAAGAACCCCGGTGAGGAACAGGGCAGGACAGGGGGTCACTAGGTCCTGACGAGGATGGTAGTGAAAGGAGGAACTAAGAAACCGGGAGAAAAATTCCTCCAAAACTGGAAGCCAGTGTGGTGCTGGCTGCACAGTCCCAGTACTCAGAGGGCAGACAGGGGTGGATTTCTGAGTTTACAGCTAACCTCAAAAAGGGCGGGGTGGGGGAGGAGAAAGGAGGGAATCCTGACTCTCAGAGTCACTGGGGCGGATGACGTGTTAAACACCTGGGGTAGAGCCCGGAGGTGAGCCTTCCGATAGGCTGCCTTCCTTGGGACTCCACTCTGAGAACCTCTGGATACACTAAGGATCTATCAAGAGACTGTGAGCCTCATCTGCTCTGTGACAGGGACTGTGGCCTCAGCTGTGCTTCGAGGGATACTTGTCATCTTTCAGCCCAGGAAGACTTAGCAGGGATGCAAACCTGAGACTCCAGTCACCGTTGGTCACTGACCACGTGATCTGTAGCTATAAATATAAAAGGGCTCCAGGCAAGGTGGTGCGCACCTGTGATGCCACCTGAGGTAGGGGTGGGAGGATCTGAAGTTCCAGACTCAACAACAACAACAAAAAGATAAAGATAAACTGGTTTTGTGAAAAACAAAAATAAAAAAAACAGGCTACAAGACAGCTGAACGGAAGGCCCGGATATTGATTTATTTAGACATTCTGATCTTCTGGCAAGGACTCTTCTTGCTCTTCTTATCAATTTGAATACAAACCAAGAACCGCTCTGAAGGAGCGTGGGAGGGGAGGAAGTCCTAGGCAGACTAAGTAAAACAGCTCAGTAGTGTTTAGCTACTTTCCTTAAGCAGCCCCTGAGGGCATCACGGAAGGGGCTCTAAGAACCCGGGGCCAAGGCTGGGGCTCTGGCTCAGTTGCTAGACTGCTTGTCTAGCTCGTGAAGCCCTGGGTTCCTTCCTAAGCACCACTTCAAACTG
This sequence comes from Alexandromys fortis, assembly GCF_014885135.2. NCBI lineage: Eukaryota > Metazoa > Chordata > Mammalia > Rodentia > Cricetidae > Alexandromys > Alexandromys fortis. The sequence continues at coordinate 561,946 of NW_026068258.1, read as the reverse complement.
GGAGGAGCAGCAACTGCCTATAACTTCAGAACCTGGGAGGTGGAGGCAGGAGGATCAGAAGTTTGATTCTGGGTGTTTGTCAGTTTCTGACCAGGCATCCTGGGTGTCGAGAGGAGATAAGCGGCCAGAGGAGGGGTTGTATGAGCTCAGGGTAGATGCATGTTTCCAATTTGGTCACCCCAGGGACCTTTCTCTAGGTCCTTGGAGCTAATGGACACTCTGCTTGCCCTTGGTTCTTTGCCAACAGTTCGTCCCCCTAAAACATGGCTGGGACATGCCTGTGAAGGGACTGAGTCATTGTCCAGTCCCAACGGCCTGTCCTCTGAAGGCCCTGTCCATCAACCCACTCATCTCCCTCTCTGCTGTTCACTCTCAGGTTCGATGAAATCGTTGGGGGCTTTGACCAGCTCCCCCAGGCCCTACATAATTCGCTCCTCCCAGGGACTGTCTGGTTCAACTCCCCAGCTGAGGAAGTGGAGATGTCTGGCGACTGTGTCCACGTGACCTACCGGACACCTGACCCTCTGCAGCCCAGGGCGCGGGTGACTGCCGATTTTGTGGTGGTAGCCAGCACTGCCAAGGCTGCCCGGCTCCTCCGATTCCAGCCATCTCTTTCTCTCAGCAAGCAGGATGCTCTGCGTTCCGTCCACTACAATAGCGCCACCAAAGTGGTCCTGGCCTGCACGCAGCGTTTCTGGGAACATGATGGCATCTTCAGTGGGAAGTCTAGCACTGACCGGCCTTCCCGCTTCATCTACTATCCCAACCACATCTTCCCCAATGGTGCTGGAGTTGTCCTAGCATCTTACACCCTGGATGATGACTCCTCTTTCTTCTCTGCCCTGGACCACACCCGGGTGGTGGACATTGTTCTGGATGACCTAGCTGCTATTCACAATCGCAACAAAGAAGAACTCCGTGCCCTCTGTCCCTACTCCACAGTCAAGAACTGGAGCCAGGACCCCTATTCCATGGGTGGCTTTGCCTTTTTCACCCCTTACCAATATGTGGACTATGCCCAGGAGCTCAGCCAGCCAGAAGGGCTGGTCTTTTTTGCAGGCGAGCACACAGATATGCCCCATGGCTGGATTGACACAGCTATCAAGTCAGGACTTAGGGTGGCAAAGAACATTCAGGAGGCTGTGGACTTGGCTCTGACAAGGAACCCCAGAAACACAAAAGAACACATCCCCAAAAGTGAACTCTAAACACCCATCTGGGCCTTAGGAACTACGGTGATTCCAAACAAGTCTGTCCATCGGAAGACGATACAAAACCCACTTTTACCCATCTTCGCTTTTGCTCAGATTTGACCCAAAGCCCATGATACCTGGATCTATGTCAGTAGATCAGGAAGAACTTGTATCACAGAGATAAAAACAATAAAGCAATTATTGAATTCGACGTTCATTGTTTTATTTTTATTTAAAAATTTTAAACTTAAATTTTATTTATTCTCTTTCTCTCTCTCCCTCCTCCCCGCGTGCGGATGCGTGTGTGTGTGTGTGTGTGTGTGTGTGTGTGTAAATGCCATGGTTCTAGTCCTGGAGGTGAGAGCATAACACTAGGGAGTCGGTTCTCTCCTTCTACTGTGTGGCTCCCAGGGATGAAGCTCAGACCCCTGGCTTGGTGGCAGGCATCTTTAGCCTCTGAGCCATCTGGCCAGCCCAAGTGTTTCCTGACATTCTAGAGTCACCTAAATAATTTTAGAGTTGTGTCCTGAGGGCAGATGAGACCCTTGCCTTTCTTGGGCCCTGGCTTTTATCCTTTATCTAGTCCTAACTCTCTGGCTTACTTTTCTATTGCTGTGGAGACACCATGACCAAGGCAGTTTACGGAGAGTGGGTCCATGACCATCTTGCTGGGAATCATGGCTGCAGACAGGCAGGTGTGGTGCTGGAGCAGAAGCTAAGAGTTCACATCCTTAGCTGAAAGGAGAGGGGGAGGGAAAGCTAACTGGAAGTGCTGTGGGCCACCCCAGTAACATGCCTGCTCCAACAAGACCACACCTCCCAGTCCTTCCCGAACAGTTCCACCAACTGGGACATCAAGTCTTCAAACATATGAGCCTATGGGGTTGTTCTCACTCACACCACTCCCCTCCCCTCCTCTTCTCAGTTCTCTCCCTTCCATGACTGAATATTTTTAAGACAAGGTTTCTCTGTGTAGCCTTGACTGTCCTGGAATTCCCTCTGTAGACCAGGTTAACCTTGAACTCACAGAAATTCACCTGCCTCTGTCTCCTGAGTGCTAGGATTAAAGTCATGTGCCATCACTGCCCAGCTCCATGACCCAATTTTGAGGGAAGTTGAGATGCTGGTCACTTGAGGCCACTATGGCCAGCAATATGTTCCATGGCTTCCTGTGTTGTTCCAACGGCCTCAGTGGACATACTCTAATAGTGTTTCTGGGATTTTCACAGTCAAGACTTGGGCCCTGGAGGCCCCAATAAGTCAGGCTTGTCCACCCATTCTTAACATACTGTTTAAGGAGACAAACAATGTGGCCAGCAAGATGCCTCAGCAGGTAAAGACACTTACCACAAAGCCTGCTGACTTGAGTTCAGTCACCAGGTTCCAAGTGGTTGGAGAGAACTGATTCACAAGTTGCCCTCTGACCTCTGCACACGACCCTAGAACATGCCCCCGCCTTCAACACACACCCCTGTAACTCCAGGTTCAGAGGATCCAATCCACTCTTCTGACCTCCACAGGCACTGCACACATGTAGTACATGTACACACACACACACACACACAGAGAGAGAGAGAGAGAGAGAGAGAGAGAGAGAGAGAGAGAGAGAGAGAGAGGCAAATACTCAAATACACTGAAAATATCTTTGGAAAGAGAGTAAGCCAGGTATGATAGTACACATCCTTAACTCCAGCACTCAGAAAGCAGGGACAGAGGAAACTCTGAGTTTGAAGTCAGCCTGGTCTACATAGAGAGCCCGACCTGCCAAGACTACCATAGTGAGACCCCGTGGAAACGGAGGATAAAATGGCTGGAAGCAGAGAAAGCAGATGTATTCGGTGTAGCCACGCGGGGAAGAATAAAGTCAGGCCGTCTGCAGGGTTGCTGATACAGTGTAGATAGAAGGCACCATGTCTGAATAACCAAACAACCTGTCAAGGTGTGGCCCTGCCCACACTGACCCATCAATGTCTCAGTTCTTCCCGGGAGACAAGCTCCATCTCTGCCTGGCGCCAGGCTCTGGCTTTTCCCCTCTCTCTGTAAGAGACTTCCAGAGGAATTCCAATCCCTTGGGGTCCATTGTCTCAATAGGCTAATGGTCAAAGACAAGGACCCAAGGGTCTCTCTGCATAACACCTTCATTCTCACCAAACCCGTCTAGCCGTCGTTCCAAATCCTCGGCTCTGTCTTATTCTCCTTTGTGCTCATATAACTAGTGATTCACACGGGGGACCTGTCACAATGATAGGTTAGGTGTTTGATGAATACAATGTCTCGGAAGGCCCAGGACTGCATTCTGATTTGTGCGCCCTACTCCTCCCTGTCCTGGCAGACCCAAGAGGAGGAGTGTAGAGATGGCAGAGTTGATGCTGGCGATGCCTTCTAATCAGAGAGATAACGAGATGAAGGGTGTAGAGATGGATGGATGTGTTCTAGACGAGCCCGTCATTTGGCAGTGACTTGGTCTGAATTTTGCCCTGAAGGGAACTCTTGGGGTTTTGAGTTAGTCACCCTGAGGGTCACAGGAAGAGACCAGGTGGCTACAACAGTGAGATGATAGTTCAAAACCAAAGACAACTAGGCACTGTCAAGAATCTGCTGAGACCCCAGCACTCAGGAGACAGAGGCAGGTGGATCTCTGAGTTTGAGACCAGCCTGGTCTACAGAGAGAGTTCCATGATATAATTTTCTTCGGGTAGGGTAGGCATTATTTTATCTCCTGGGGTTGTTCACCAAACCACAACCATGACAAACAGGCCTGGCCCAAACCAGCCAGGATCTCACCTCTGCAGCACACCCAGAAGGCATGTGGAGAGACACTCAGGCTACAGATTGTTTCTTCCAGGACTGACTCACCCGCTTTCTTAGTCTCTCTCTCCCTGCAGAGAGCAGTGAGCTGTGTACTCCCACTTTGGTCAAAAGCAGCTGAGGGAAGAAAGGGTCTAAGCTGCAGTCCATCACCGCGGGGGAGTCGAGGCAGGAACTCAAGCAGCTGGTCACAGGCAAGAGCAGAGGCATGGCCTGGACAGATTGGTCAGTGGTGCAGAGCACTTGTTGCTAGGTCTTGAGGACCAGAGTTTGCTTGCCAGGAACCATGGAAGGTGGCTCACAAACACCTGTGACTCCAGCTCTGAGGGTCAGTACTCGTCTAGCTTCTTTGGGCACCTGCACACACATGTGTGCATACATTCAAGAACATACACCCCGAAGCATAACAACGTGAAGCTAGAGACACGGCCCAGTGGTTGCTCTTGCGGAGGACCCATGTGCTGTTCCCAGCACCCACATAGTGGCTCACAACTATCTGCAACTCCAGCTCCAGGGGATCCAATGCCTCTGAGGGCACCAGTCATGCACATGGTAGACATATCTACATACCCACCTACATACATATGTCCATACATACATGGAGACAAAACACTCATACAAATAAAATAAATCTAAAATTTTAAAAATAAATAAAAATTTAAAGTTCTTTTTAAAAAGAGCAAAAAGAGAATAGATGGACGCATGCTTTGTACTTAATAACTTTCTTTAGTCTTATAGAAGTCAGGGCACCAAACCAGGGAGTGGGGCTGACCCTCTTCTAGACTGGGTCTTTCCAGGTGGTCTTTCCAGTTAAAGCAACCAAGACAATCTCCAACAGACACCCCACATGAGCTGCTGTTCGGGGAGGCCTCGGAGCCTCTTACAATCCAGCTCTTCGTTCTTCCTCTTGGGGTATCCACCAGAACTAGTTGACTAGACCCCGTTGCTGAAGACATCACAGGCACTCAAGGCGAGTTACAGAGAAATAAAATCTGCTGGCCAGTTGCCAGAGTGCAGGAAGGCGCAATGCAGGCGGCCGGGAGAAAAAAGCATCAGTGGTCTCTACCCCGCCGAGCTAGCTCAACCACCAGCCTTCCGGGTAAGAGGTGCCCACTAAAGCCATACCAGCACGGCGATTGCGAGGCAAACCAAACGCTCTCTGATAGGTTTTGAGGCCTGCTCCACAAAAGGGAACGCATGCCCGGCACTGCAAACTCAGGTAAAAACCTATGGCCAAGGAGGCTTAATGTTCTAGGAGGAGCTTACTAGTACTGTTTGGCTAAATCAGCATAGTGCCAAGGTGCCCTGTATGTACTGACATTCACATTCACCGACAAATGCTACTGTCAGTCTGAGGGGATCTTTACAATGAACGGCGGTGAAGGCAGAGACACGTGGCTGCTGTGGTACCGAGAGTAAGTGATGGTGGACGGCTCTGTTCTAAAGAGAACATTGATACCGCTCCCTCTCACAGTGCAAAGGAAGCAATGCAGAAGAGGGAGCGGGAAGACTGTGAGGCCAGAAGAAAGGGAGAAGGGCTGTGAAATTCCCTCTCCTGAGCATGGCATGACCATCGCAAGCATGGTCAAAGCCGCAGTGCCGACTGCATAAGGCTGGGCCTGGGTAAGACGTCAGTCATAGGTAGGGGAGGGGCTGCACAGCTTTACCTCTTCCTGTTGAACTATGGGGCTACTGATGGATTCTGGGGGTGGGGCAGAATTGTCTTCAGTTGTGCACCTACTGGTAAACCCACCAGGCTCCAGTGAACACCTTGAAATTCATGGTCACCCAGGCCTAGTTAAACCCAGGGGTAACAACAAAACAGGCGTGAATGGGAAAGAGACTTGGGGGCGGCAATAGGGGTGGAAAGGAGGGAAGAAAGGGCCAGGGAGTAGCAGAATGCACTACGGAATTATCAGAGAACTAAATGAATAGACTCCTTAAGGGGGAAATAAAGAATTTAGTCTCAGGACAGGAGCTGCCTTCCTAAAGTTCACTCAAATAACCCAAAGAGGCCAGGCCAGGGGACTTCTCTCAATTGCTGTGAAAACAAACAAACAAACAAACAAAAAACGAGCCCCTCTCAAGGAAGTGATTATTTATTAAAACTTTTATATCAATTCTCATCTGGTAAATTCTTTTGCCCCAATGCTTCCCAGGCAGATCCCTGTGTGCGAAGGTTACCCCTGAGTAGCAGAAGTCATCGTGAGGGAACCAGCTTCTTCCCTCAAGCAATAAGGACTTCTCTGAGCTGTCTTGCGGAGTCAGAGCACAATAAGGACCAACCAAACTACACCTTGACCAAGAGCAGCTATGCAGGCCTGGCTCCCTGCCCGACTTCTCCCCTCTTTAACCCTAAGGCTCACAACAGTGCCACAGGGCTGGGCTGGAATGCTCACCTTCCACCTTCTTCAATTGCACTAAAATTTGTATTGTGTTATTTAAAATTATTTTAGATTATTTTTATATCGTGTGTGTGTGGGGGGGTGTGTACAGAGAACAGAAATAAATATGGCTGAGCAAGTATCTCTATTGTAGTATGTAGAGTCCTTTAGGAACATATCCAAGAGTGGAGAGGCTGGGACATGTGGAAGTGTTTTGGGAATCTCCACGCTGGTTGCCATAGTGGCTTAGACGCCCACTAGCAGTGAGTAAATGGCTCATTTCCCCACATCCTCGCCATCACCTGCCGTCAGTTATTCTCCTGATAGCCATTCTGACTGGGGTGAGGTGGGATCTCAAAGTAGTTTTAATTTGCATTTCCCTGGTGGCTAGTGATGTTGAGCGCTTTTCAAAACATTTATTGGATGTTTGTATTTCTCCTTTTGAGAACTCTCTGTTCAGGTCGTTAGCTCTTTTTAAAAATTGAGTTGTTTGTTTTCTTGTTTAGCTTTTGCATCTTTGTATATTCTAGATATTGATCCTTTATCGGATGTATAGGGGGCAAAGCTTCTCTCACATTCTGTAAGCTGATGGACTGTAGAGAAGCTTTTCAATTTCATGAGGTCGGTTCCATTTGTCAATTGCTGGCCTTATTACCTGAGCAACTGGAGTCCTGTTTAGAAAGTCCTTATTTCTATCTAAGTCTTGAGATGTTTGCCCTACCTTTTCCTCTACTATTTTCAGAATTTGAGGTCTTAAATTAAGCTTCTTGGTTCATTTGGAGCTAATTTTTGTGTAGGGTGAGAGGTGAGGGTCTAGTTTCTTTTACAGGTAACACCCACTTTTCCCAGTAAAATTCATTAAAGAGACACAGAACAGGCAAATTCAAGGCCAGCAGGTGAACTCACTATGTAGCCTGAACTGGCCTGGAACTCCAGAGGTGGACCTGGTTGGCCTCAAACTCAGAGAAATCTGCTTGCTTCTGTCTCCCAAATGCTGGGATTAAAGGTGTGTGCCGTCACCACACCTGTTCCTGGGAGAGCCAGGTTTAAGACCTGTTAATAATAGGTTGGGGATGATGGGTAATGGTGATGCACACCTTTAATCCCAGCACTCTGGAGGCAGAGGCAGACAGATCTCTGCGTTCAAAATCAGCCTGCCTACAGAGCTAGTTCTAGGCTAGTCAAAGCTACACAAAGAAACCCTGTCTCAACTGCCCCGGTCCCCCCATTGCCCCTCCCCCCCAAAAAAAGAAAGGAAAAGATGTGGGTTTGGCGATATCTTGGCAAGGTAAAGGTTTTACTGTTGCAGAAGGGTGCACAGCTATGTCAAAGCAAGCAAGCTCACTCTGGATCCCCACGGGATTTTTACTCCTAACACTAGGGGCAGAGCTGAGCCTCAAAATCTTTTACAACTGGCTAACTTTAAAGCAGAGCAGTTGGTAAGCACACGGCGACCTTGATCACAGAAAGCTTTTCATTTCAGGACTACGTTGACTCAGGAGGGACTGGTGACAAATGGTGGTTTTTTTTTTTTTCTTCAGTTTTTTAAAATGGTGTTTCGGGGCTGGAAAAGATGGTTCAGAAGTTGCAGAGTTAATTCGCTAGCACAACACCCATGCAAAGAATGTGATAAAATATTGGCTCTAGGTAAAGAGAACACTAGTGTTCGCAGCACTGTTTGAATTATTTCTACATATTTTCTACCTAGAAAGGCAAGCGCTGGCAGAGGAGCTCCTGTGAGGGTACCCTGGGTGTGGCAGGGTTCTGAGCAGGAGCCAGGCGGGGCTGGCAGGGAGTATTGCTTTTGGTCGTATTTCATCGTCAACGCCTGACTGGCTTGTCTGCTGGTGTCAAAACCACAGTACGGTTCTCTGTTAAACAGAAAGTTACCGAACTCGAACTCACTTTTATTTCTTAAACGAAGTATTCAGTCTGAGTTTTACTAAGTAATGAAACGTTTGGAAAATAAGGAAACAAAAAACAAAAAGAGTCACTTCCCTGACCGGGAATCGAACCCGGGCCGCGGCGGTGAGAGCGCCGAATCCTAACCACTAGACCACCAGGGAGGACATGTTAGCTTTTCTTCCTAACAACACTAGACTAGGTGACGACAGGGTTGCCAGGCAACTGCGGTGGCCAGGGAGTAAGCAACTAGGCACCTAGCAACTCGCTGTTCTGGAGGACCTGACAACGCCGGCAGCTGAGAGAAGTCTTGCACGGAAGGATCAGTTCCTGAGCGGAGGGAAAAAAAAAAAAAAAAAAGAAAGAAAGAAAAAAGAAGAAAAGGAGATGTGTCAGAAGTGGGATTCGAACCCACGCCTCCATTCGGAGACCAGAACGCCCGTAGGGAAGGCTCACGCCTTGAGTCTGGCGCCTTAGACCACTCGGCCATCCTGACACCTGAAGTTTTGCGTCTTCCCGCTCATCCTGGAGCCTGTGCTACGCGCGCTGCTGCGTGCGACTGCCCTCCCTGCTGGCTCCAGCGACGTCGCAGGCTGTAAACCCAGAAAAGCGATGCTGGGAGAGACGCAGGCAGCACCGAACCGCAGCTACGGACCGCACGGTCACCCTTGTTGCCTTGCAAACGCACCCAGCGATCGGGGCATAATCGACTGGGGCCAGACTAGGAGCTCCAGGCTTCCCTCTCTGAGCGACCTGGCTTAGGCGAGGATGGCACCAGCAGCGGCGACACGACTCTGAGAGCTTTAGCTTGCAAAGGGGGAAGGCCCAGGACCTCCCTGCAGAACAGTCCTGCACCGGTTGGTGGATGGCCGAGTGTTTTTCTCCCAGACACTCCCTCCCCCCGCCACCACTTTTTCCTTCATGTAACCCCCAAACTTCCCTTTGCCCTGGTGAACTGCTGAGGGAAATAATCGGTACAGCTATTCAACCCGCGAGAAAAAATCAAAACCAATCACCACCAACAAAACCACACAAGACTTTTGATAGGTAGAGGGGTCAGAACTGCTGGGGGAGGCCTCATTAGTGCAATGTCCTTTTGAGAAATATTCCTCAATAACTAATATACGCGGGCAGAGCGATTGGTTCAAGGTTATTAATCCTCAGCTGCACAGTGAGCTCTGGAAGCGAGGGAGCTGGTCTCATCCAATCATGAGTGTTATATATGTCGGATCTTATTCAATTAATGAACGATGCTAAGAAAAAAAATATCCTGCCCTTGTTCAACTGGAGAGGAAGGCTATTCTATTGAGACTATGGCAGAAGCAGAGAGGGCCAGCAATGACGGGGGTGGGGGTGGGGTAGGTGTAGCCAGGGAAATGGTGGCCAGGGTGGGTGGAAAGTTCTTAAGGGCAGATGTCATGGACAAGAACATTCCCATTAAACAGGCCCTGTGGAATTCTTTCAAAAACCAAGCCAAAGTCTTAGACAGCAAAAGTGAGGGACGGTGATAAAAGGTTGATATAAAAAAGTGAGGACAGTGAGAAAAGGCTATCTCTCAGAGCAGGGGGAGGGAGGTAGCATCAGCTACCCTCCACGGACTAATCCAGGAGATAAGTGCGGGTCAAGCCTCAGGCCTAGTCAAAGGAAGGGTCCAAGGAACGTAACTGAAAGTTGGTTAACGATGATTTGTAGGACGTTGAAACCACACAGAGGAGAGTTTGAGATTTTAAAAATAATCCATTCTTTTGGGGTCCTCACGGACTGGGCGTAACAGTACCCAAAGTGGTGAATGAATGAATAAGTACACGGAGTAAAGAGATATCCTATAGACTCTGGTGAGTTCGTGTCCCCACTGTAATCAGTGATGCTTGACTGCTTGACTTTGCCACTTTTTTTGAAGCTGTCTTTTTCTTTGTTGGTTTTGGTTTTTAGAGACAGGGTTTCTCTGTATAGTCTTGGCAGTCCAGCAACTTGCTTCTCTAACAAGGCTGGCCAAGAACTCACAGAGATCCTCCTGCCTTTGCCTCTGTAGTGCTGGGATTAAAGAGTGCCCCACTATCGCCAAGCAAAACTATCTTTTTTTTATGCCAGAGCAAAAATTCTTTCTTTTAATAAACAAACAAACAAATAAATAAATTAGAGACAGGGTCTCTCTACATAGCCCTGGATGTCCTAGAACTCACTATGTAGATGAGACTGGCCTCGAACTCACAAGATCCTCTTGCCTCTGCCTCCCAAGTGCTAGGATTAAAGGTGCACATTATCCTGTCTGGTTACCTTTCTAGCTGCAAGGGAAAATATTCTTAATTAAAAAAAAAATTACATGGGGATGTGTCAGGGTGTGGGTTTGTGTACAGAAGTGCAGGTGCCCTCAGAGACCAGAAGAGGGTGTTGGGTCCTCTGGAGTTAAGAGTTACAAGTTTTAGTGGTCTGTTTTGATGTGAGTGCTGGGAACCAACTCTGGATTTTGCCAAGAGCAGAAAGCACTTTTAACTACGAAGCTATTCTTCCAAACCCATGAAGTCTTTAATTTTTTTTTTTTTTTTTTGAGACACGGTCTCACTCTATAGCTCTGGTTGGCCTAGAATTCAGTATGTAGTTCAGGTTGACCTGCAAAACTCACAGAGATCCATGTACCTCTGCCGCCTAGGTGCTGGGATTAAGGTCTGCACCGCACCACCACATCTGGTGATCATCTTTAAAAATAAGAATTAGTGTTCTGTATGTATGTAACACGTGTGGGCATGTGTGCCATGGTTCATGTTTGTGGAGGACAACTTTGTGGAGTCCATATTTCTCTCCTTCCACCCTTATGTATGTTCTAGGGATTAAACTAAGGCCGCCAGACTTGCTCAGCAAGCCACGTTCATTGCGTTCATTGCGGAGATACCTGGCAGTCTATGGGGAGGGTCCTGGACATGGAAACATAGTTTCCTCAAACATCCGCTCCCAGAAACTGTGAAAACTGTTTGAAGCATTGAGATGGGAGATTGTCTGGATTACCAAAATTGATTCTGTGTTTGAAGCAGGCAAATGACGTCTTGCCCTCAAAGGAGGCCATGTGACCGTGGAGTCAAAAGCTGATGTGGCATGGTCAGAAGGCGGGGGATGCTGGGCACCACTGGAAGGCAGGAAAGGCAAGGAGAAAGTTCTCCCCAGGAGCTCTCACTTGACAGGAGGCCCTGTCAGCACTTTGGTGCTGGCCTTCTGACCTCTAAAACTGCCAGGGAGTAAATTTCTGCTGTCTCCAGAGTTCAGTTTTGTAGTGATTTGTCTCAGAAAAGCGGCCAATAGTGCAGGTGGCTGGGAGTGAGGTTTGAGCTCATTCCTGTAGCTGTCCATTGTTGATACCCTTTGCCAGGCACTGCCCTAAATTCTTTTTTTTAAAGATTTTATTTATTATGTGATGTGGGATACCCCCCCCCTATGCTGTGCATACCATTGGTTAATAAAGAAACTGCTTTGAGCCTATAGCAGAGCAGGGCAGAACAGAGCTAGGTGGGGAAAACTAAACTGAATGCTGGGAAAAAGAAGGCGGTTTCAGAGAGAAACTATGTAGCCCCCCCGGAGACCGGAACTTTACCCAGTAAGCCACAGCCTCCTGGAGATACACAGATTTATGGAGATGGGTTAATTTAAGATATGAGTTAGCCAGGAATACACTTAAGCTATTGGCCAAACAGTATTGCAAATAATATGGTTTCTTCGTGGTTATTTTGGGGCTGAGCAGCTGGAAACAAACAAGCAGCCTTCCTGCAACAATCATGTGTACAGTGTCCTGTCTGCATATATGCCTGCATACCAGAAGAGGGCACCAGATCTCATTATAGATGGTTGTGAGTCACTATGTGGTTTCTAGGAATGGAACTCAGGACCTCTGGAAGAACAATCAGTGCTCTTAACTGCTGAGCCATCTCTCTCCTGATCCCTAAATTCTTTATATGCAAGAAGTGTATTAACTCAATTAACCATGAAGGGCCAACTAGGCAGTCAAAGGAGTCTGGAATCCAAAAAGGGAAGCCAGAAACATAAACCTCATGGGGCATCAATGGGTGACCTATATAGATCACCCCCAAAGAAAGCATCCAAAAGAGCGGCTTGCCAGGGTCTGAACCTGGCGCACTTTATCCTTTGGTAACAGTTGATTCCCAGAAGAAAGGCCAGAAAGGAGGGAGGAAATCAGGAGTAGGTGAAGTCAGAGAGCAAAGCTGTGGAGAAAGTGGGAGGAAAGCAGTGGCAGAGGCGGAGAGAGCTAAACTCTCCTACACCACAGAGGTGCGGTCCTGTAATCCTGTACTTCCGAGGTGGAGGCAGTTCAAAGTCACCTTGACTTCGTAGTGAGTTGGAGATGAGTCTGAACGACGTGGGACCTTGTCTTAGGCAAAACAAAACAAAAAAAAAACAAAAAGCGACATCGGAAAGCCCCGTTGTGGTTGCTTGGTGGAAATAGCTCCGTCAGAGCCATTTGTAGATAGATACTGTGAAATGAAAGTCTGCATAGAATCTAGGTAACTTCTTGAAGGAATGTTGATAGTAACAGGTTATGGGCTGCGGCTGGAGGGTGGCCTAGCAGTTCAGAAAGAGCTCCAGTTGACTTCAGGAGGGGGATGCTGCAACTAGAGCTTGCTTGTGGCAACTGAGAGGCAGAGATGCTAGCAGAGAAAAGAGCAGTTGATTGCAGCAGGCTCCCCTGACAGTCATTCAGGCCCAGGGCTAACTACAATTCCCGGTAGGCTTTGCGTGGGGCGCACGGCGCGCAAGCGCAGGCCTCTGGCCTCCCGCAGTAAGTCCGTCTGCTACCTTCGACGCCAAGGGGGACTGTTTCTTCTTAAAGGAGAAACAGCGGCGGCGAGCGCGGTGGGCCCCGGTCCTCCCGCGGCTCTCGGAGTGAGCACGCGGGACCGGGAGGCGCACGCGCAGTCTAGGCGAAGGCGAGTTGGGGCGCGCAGGTAAGACTCCGGCGTGGGCCCGCCCGGTACCCAGGCAGTGCGGGGCGGGCCTCTCCTTGCATGGGAAGCAGTGAAGAGGCCGAGGCACGGTTGCACGCAGACCCCACCACCCTGGGACAAGGAGAACAAATTTCCCAGTGGAGGTCTCTTGTCCCTGCCTGCGACCCCCGTACCCCAAGTCCCACCCTGGTTCTAAGAATGGGTGGCTGGATCCGAGAGTCGCGAGTGCTTTGGAGGCAGTGTGCTCGGGTCCCCATTCAGTGCAGACGGAGCTGGGGCAGTGTCTGTCCGGCACTCCCCGACGGCACCACGTCCTCCCGCAGACCCGGGCGCGCATGGCCTCTCTGGTGGCAGATGCTTCCCGCCGCCGGCGGGAGAAGCGTAGGCTGCTGGACGCGCGCCGCAGCAAGTGCCGCATCCGCCTGGGCGGCCACATGGAGCAGTGGTGCCTCCTCAAGGAGCGGCTGGGCTTCTCCCTGCACTCACAGCTCGCCAAGTTCCTGCTGGACAGGTTAGGGGCCGGGAGGGACTGGGGTGTGCACCGAGGCAGAGCGCCCAATCTGTTCCTACGGCCTCGGTTTTCTCGCTTAGTCAGGGCAGGCTGCTCCTCCCCTACAGCCCCAGCGAATGGGAGGTCTGTAGGGTTGGCCCCTTAAGTGTCTGAGTGCCTGGGCGCGGGTTGCAGGTGTTTAGCTTCCTAGGTTCTGAGCTGACTCCAAGCTCTTCTCTGGCAGGTATACTTCTTCAGGCTGTGTCCTCTGTGCAGGTAAGTAAAAGATGGCAACAGGTAGTGGCAGCTCCCAGAATCTTATGCTCAAAGAGAATTGGATCAGGCGGTGGTGGCGCACGCCTTTAATCCCAACACTTGGGAGGCAGAGGCAGATGGATCTCTGTGAGTTCGAGACCAGCCTGGTCTACAAGAGCTAGTTCCAGGACAGGCTCCAAAACCACAGAGAAACCCTGTCTCGAGAAAAAGAAAAAATTCGAGACCAGCCTGGTCTACAAGAGTATTGGATCAGAAGCCTGTAGTGAGTTTGGGAAGGGGACGAGCCCGAAATAGCGTGGTGCAGCAGCCTTTGGGAAGAGAGCTTTGTCTCAGGACCTTGGGGTGGGTGTGTCTAGGCTTAAAGCCAAAGCAAAACAACCAAAAGCAAAACTCTCCAGGGACTGAAGAGAGGGCTGAGAGGTTATGAGCGGGTGCTGCTCTGGCAGAAGACCCAAGTACATTCCCTAGCGCTCATGGCAGGGGGCTCCCAACTGCCTGAAACTACAGCTGTAGGGGGACCTAACACTGCTGGCCTCCAGAAGCACCTGCATTCATGTGCACACCCCCCTCTCCCCACACTAAAGCTAATTAAAAATAAGATATTTTTTAAAAGCGTACTTTATAAAACGGTAAACCAGATTTGAACTGAGGTTGCCCATGGATTTAGAGGGATTAGGATGCTTTGAGTGGTTTTCTGGGTGAGAGAAATTTCCAATCTTGCATCATCTTACCTCCAGGTCCAGAACCTCTGTCCCAAAAGGGTCTGCAGTACCTGGTGCTCCTGTCTCATAGGCACAGCCGGGAGTGCAGCTTAGTGCCTGGGCTTCGGGGGCCTGGAAGTGGAGATGGGGAGCTTGTGTGGGAGTGTTCAGCAGGCCACACGTTCTCCTGGGAACCTTCTTTGAGTCCTACACCTTCAGAGGTGCCTAAGCAGCACCCCCTTACACAAACTACTGAGAGAACCTGGTGCTCAGAGGCCAGGAGGAAGCAGGAGCCTGAAGGTGAGTAAGGAAAGAAGGGTTGTGGAGAAAGAAAACAGTTTCCCAATCTTCTCTAGCTGAGAACTGGTTTATAAAAACTATCTTGTTATTTGTTAATTAATATATTGATTGAGGCAGGGTCTCATATAGCCAAGGGTCCTTGAAGTCCTGGTCCTGCCTCCACCTCCTGAGTGCTGGAGTTACTAATAACAATCCTTTTGTGCTAGCAAGGAAATATATCCTCACATGCATTGTTAGGTATAGGAAGCAAAACCATAGTGATGGTAAACGATCTTTTACAGAAACTAGAAATAAGGTTTAAAAGAGAATGCATTTGTAAAAAAGCACCACCTAGCAAACCAGGTTGCCACTGGGAAGAAACTGTCCTCAGTCTTTTGAGCACAGGCTTCCCTCCCTTATGGCCTGCTCGTGCCGTCAGGCTTGGACCACGAGCAGCATGAAAGGACCCCAGAGACCAGGCTGTCCAGGTGAGGCGGGAGGTGAGGGGCAGGCTAGACCTGTGCGGGTAGTCGGGGTGAGGTGGCAGTTTCTCAGGAGTGTTTTCTTGAGCTTGCAGGGGACTAGAATCCCCACTGGAGACCTTCCCACCCCCAGGAGAGGAACAGGATGCGGATGAGGATGAGGATGAAGAGCTGCTCAGTGATGCCAGCCCATGGACCTACAGCTCCTCCCCAGATGAGCCAGTTGGGATTGAGGGAGGATGTTGAACAGTCTGAGAGAGGGAGGAAGCAGCTGGCTCCTTATAATTCGGAGATGTGTCAGCTGGAGGGAGGGACTTGTTGCAGGGTGGGCAGGGCAGATGTTGGGGAAAGTGAACTATAGGCTTTGAGTTGGGAATGTGGGAACGGGATGAAGTCTGGGGGAGGCTGAGAGCATGAGAACCCGCTGTGGGAGTTGGGATTTTTTCCATTTAGGGGCTAGGACTTGGTTAGGGCTGACTGATTGCTCAGAGGGATAATGTCCTCCTCCTCCTTCTTTTCTTTCCAGTAGTGAACCAGATGTCCCTAAGCCGCCTCCATCCCCTGTTACCCATACACCTAAGGAGGGAGAGATACCACCAGTACCTGCAACTCTCCCCGCTCCTTGTGCTGTTCTTTCCTCGCTGGCTTCTCCAGCTGCTCTAACATCAGATGCTGAGGTACAGCTGGATCTCAGAAGGACCCCTCAGGCCTCTGTAGAACTGCAAATAACCGAGTCTCTGGACAGGTAACCTGATGGCTGAGACAGAGAGGGCCGGGGTGCCCTGGGATGTGTCACTCTTGAGGTGCTTGGCTGCTTCTTTGCTACCCATAGACCTGGGAGTCAGGCCCAGTCCGATCCGAACCCGACCTGGGATGAAGACACTGCCCAGATTGGGCTCAGGAGAATTAGGTAGGACTGGGGAGATCGGACTGTGGGGAGGGGAGAGGTCAGGAGTGAGGCAGAGCGCGCAGGAGTCCTGCTCCCATTCTCCCCACAGAAAAGCTGCTAAAAGAGAGCTGATGCCCTGCGACTTCCCTGGCTGTGGAAGGATCTTCTCCAACCGGCAGTATTTGAATGTGAGGGACACAAACCTAGGCCTGCGGGACCACTGGGGTTGCGGGTGGGGTGGAGAAAAAGACACTCCTGGGCTGAGGTGTAGATATAACTTAGATGTAGTGCAATTGTCTAGCATGTGCAAGGTAGCACACACAGCTTTTGGTATAGAGGGAAAGACCCATGCTCCACAGTAAGTAAGGGCTTCTGGCCCCAAGTATAGGGAGGATCAGAGAGATGGTGAGGTGTAGGTGGACAGGGTGGACCTGAGAAGGGCACCTGCAGGTCAGACTTGAGCCTCTTATGTGGGGGACTGCAGCAGCTGCTGCCATTAACTCTGGGAACAAAGGACTAGAGTGCGGAAGGCATCCAGGACTGCAGGAGCTAGGATGAGACTAGATCACATAAGAAGGACTTGCTCATTGGGAAGTTCAGTTCGAAGCACTATCTGCCAGGTGGGGGTGTAGCTCAGTGGTAGAGCACCGGCCTGTCATAACCCCAAACTGAAAAAAGAAAATAGAAAACAAGAACTCCCTCCCCCAAACCCAAAAGAACCCTTTTCCCTCAACAGTGCTTTACTTTGAGAGCCTATGAAGGCTGTGCATTTCAAAGCAGGTTTAGGAGAAAGCCCCACCTTGGTATGTATAAATAGCAGCAGCCAGAGACTGCAGCACATATCAGTGTAGGTCATCATATTCACCTAAACTACACTCTGTCTCTGACAGACAAGGCAAGGCAGATAAACCATGAGTGTCACTCAGAATGTCATTTTGTGCAGGCAACTCTGCGGCCATGGCAATAATGGTGTGTAAGGAAGTGAGTGGGTGGGCATCCAGAGGGAGCAGGTGAGGGCAGTCAGTGGTCAGGGTGGAAGGACATTTGTGCTACTTAGGGCATAGGTAATGTGGTGGCCCAGACAATGACAGAACTGTGTAGGAAACAAGGGTGGAAGAGGAGCCTACCTGCCCACCCAGCTCAAGTCAGTCTCCCTGCGGAGGCAGCCATCCTTTTGCCTCGTCTCGTCACCCATTCTTAGCATCACAAGAAGTACCAGCACATCCACCAGAAGTCATTCTGTTGCCCTGAGCCAGCTTGTGGCAAGTCCTTCAACTTTAAGAAGCACCTGAAGGAGCACGTGAAGCTGCACAGCGGTGAGTGCTGGACCCTTCAGCTCCCTGTGGAGGACGACATCCCTTCGTCCCTGTGTGCCATGAGCCCTTGCCTGCTTGAGACTGTTGGGAAATATCTACTCTAGTCAGGTAGGGCCATGAAGAGATAAGAAAGAAGGGGAGGATGGAGAGCAGGAAGGGCAAGTTGTTTCTGTGGTCAAAGCTTTGCAGCAAGACCTGAGTGAAGTGAGGAACGGAGGGCAGCACATGTGGGAAGCATCCATGTGTTCAGGATTGGAGAGGAGGCCTCGAAGGCCACAGTAAGGATTGATGTGGCTTCTACTTTGGGATGAGTCCACTGTGGGCTCTCCCAGGGTAGGGAGATAGCTGACTTTCAGAGATGACTACGTGGAGAATCTGGACTCTAGATGAGCTGTACACTGATGGTAACGGCTTGGGTTTGTCCCACATAGTTGGTGAGCGGTACCCGAGGCTCTCACAGGAGTGCAAAAGGGCTGTGTGAGAAAGATGGGTGAGCTGCAGGTGGGATTGGCAGGGGAGAGGGTGACTAAGAGGATTCTGGCCTGGGCAGCTGGGTAAGAGGTGATGATGAGTCCCTGAAGGCAAACAAGGGACTGGTGGGTAGGAATCTGGGTTAATATATGTTAATTAGATGTCAAGATGTAAGATGAGATTTACAGAATGAGCAGAAATCTGTCATGAGTATAAGGGTAGTGTTTGGAGCCTTGGGGCTGGAGTGTGCCTGCACAGGAGGGAGGCAAGTCTGACATCTGCCTTTGGAGCATAGGCCAGTGGGGAAGAAGGCAAAGAAAGTGGCAGTGCAGAATCTGCTCAGGGAAGGAGGGAGAAGAGGCTGACAAGCTGCAGGCCAAGGAAGGAGTGGGGCCTAGATAACAAGACAGTGTGACAAGAGCTGTGCTCTGGGGATGACACTAGAGTGTTGGAGAGCAGTTGCTCTCTTTGGACAGAAGCCATTGTAGAACTCATCAATAAAAGGAAAGACCGTGGGGAGGGTTGAGTATTTATGCCCAGTCTTACACAGGACAGGGGGTAGGTTTGGCTTGAGTAGGACTTTTACCACGCAAGTACTCTAAGGGACAGGACAGATTGGTAATGTGAAAGAAGGCCACAAAGACAGCCGTGAAAACAGCTGAGAGGGGCAGGGGCTATGAGAAGGTTGGAGGGATGATGGTGACCTGGAATCATCAGCTTGTCACACTGGACAAGGCGGGAGGACCTGGTTGGAGCTAGAAGGCTTGAAATGTTTGAGGTGGCACGGTGCTTGGGAGTGATGTCTGAGCAGAGCGGAGGATGAAATAAATGACGAGGGGACAAGGGTTCAGTACTGCTGTATGACAGCAGATAGAGGAGAGGATTTGAAGCCAGAGCTTGTGGGAGGCGCAGTGATGGAGGAAAGAGTCTGCAGGCGATGGCCAGGTCTTCAGAGAGCTGTGAGATAGTCGTAAGATGCAAGGATGTTTCTGCTGCAGGCATTTAGGTTTAGTGGCAGAGGAGAGGAACCACAAAAGCCTGAGGGCTGTTGATCAGTAACAATGGTGACACCAAGTGCTGCTGGAATTAGCAAGTTCAGTAAAAGGAAGACTGGCCACTTGTAGACATGGCACTGGGGATGGCAGGTACAACGTGCACCTGGAAGATTTCTGGTCCTGGGTATGTGCCTGCTACTTGGTACTTCCTATCCACACAGGCCTCCAGCTCTCCATTAATTACTCCTTTGACAAAGATGCAGCCCAAGGCCCCAGACAGGGGAGGCATGCCTGTGCCTAGGAGACAGTTGGAGCTGGGGCTTAAAGGTGACAGGAGTGCAGTTTTAGATGCTCCATTGTCTGTCTCACTTAGTTTTTAGGACCAGTCAAGTATTAGGACCCAAGACTCCTGAGCCCCAGTACTCACCTTCTGTTGGGGATGGTGGGCTAAAGCCTGAAGACAGGTGACTGAATGTCCCTTGTGTGCCTACAGATACCCGGGACTACATCTGTGAATTCTGTGCTCGCTCTTTCCGCACTAGCAGCAACCTTGTCATCCACAGAAGAATCCACACAGGAGAGAAGCCCCTGCAGTGAGTGCCAGGGGCCATGGAGGGAGCTGGTATCTGGCAGCCAGGAAGTGGGCAGCAGAACCTCCAGGGAGGTGAAGGTGGACCAAGGCTTCTGTCTCTGGCTGTAGGTGTGAGATATGTGGGTTCACTTGCCGTCAGAAGGCCTCTCTAAACTGGCACCGACGCAAGCATGCAGAAACTGCAGCTGCCCTGCGATTCCCCTGTGAGTTCTGTGGCAAACGCTTTGAGAAGCCAGACAGTGTGGCAGCTCACTGCAGCAAAAGCCACCCAACCCTGCTCTCTGCACAGGAGTCACCTGGCTCTTTGGAGTCTAGTCCCAGCATCTCTGTGGCTGAAACCCTACAATCTCCTGAGGGCGCTAGCCTCTCTTCCTCTTTTGACTCTAATTCTGCCCTCTCAGCAGCCAGCTCTTCACAACCTGGGCTGCCAGATCTCAGGGATGCAGAGAAAAGTCAGATGGTGGTCCCCAGGAGCTAGGTAGTGGAGTGAAGTTGAGGGTTGGGCACGATTGGGCTCCAGATACCTTGCTTTAGCATTCCTCAAGGAACAATAAATGGTATTTTATACAAATGTGGGCAGAACAAATGCTTTGGTGTTACAGAGTTAAGAATCTGAGAATCCTTTGAAAACAGGATGTTAGCTGTGCCAAAATGCAGCAGAAACTGATCCGCTAACATGCCCAATTTCTTTTGAGACCTTTCCTGTACAGTGTATCATCTGCCCTGGTCTGGGGGCAGGCAGCACTAGAAGGCATTTGCCTCAGGTTGGACCCTGCAGTCTGACCAGGTATGCAGTACCAAGGCCTACAGAGAAACAGCTGTTCAGAGTTAGAGTTAAGTTCACAGCTGAAGGTATGTTAGTGAGGCCACAGTCCCTGGGGAATTACCTCTGAAGAGTAATCGTGTTCCTGTATGCTTGCCCTGAAGTAAGTAGCCTCCCATGCCTTTCGGCTTTGCTTCAGGCTCACAGAATTGGAACCAGTTGACAATGGAATGACACTATTGAAACCACGAGCCAAAATAAATCTTTAAGTTGATTTTCTCGGGCATTTTGTCACAGAAATGAAGAAACCACCACCAAAAGGGATGAGAACTTGGAACTCATTTTGACAAAGGGGTTCTTGGTGTCACAAACCCAAACAAGTAACAATTCCACCACCTATAAGCAGTCATTGACCAATTCCAGGCTTTACATCCTGCCCTTGCCCAGGACTCCAGGGAACTTGTCTCCTCGTGCCTTGAAGCTTCATCTGTAAATATTTTGTTTCACATGGTGTCACTGAGCTTTATGGACCCACATCATGGGCTGCATCCCAAGGCAAACAATTACCTGGCTAGAGAAAACTGTCCTAAGAGCCATTTATTGGGGGAGGAGGAAATTACTTCTTTGTGTGTGCACATGGGCCATGGATGGTACATATGTGGGTTCCAGAGATCAAACTCAGGTTGTCAACTGGTGTTGAACCACTTTGTTGGGCCCTAAGAAGCATCTTGTGAAAGGACATATGGCTAGCCAGGCTACTGGCTACTTTTACCTCTTCAAGGGAGTAACTTGCCGCAGATTTTGGTTCTTTAATGAACGAAGCCATTCCAGTTTTCCATACTGCCTGTTTCACCTCTGCAGCTACATGTTTCAAGCAAGAGAAAGCAGTAGGGATAACAGATCAATAAGAAGCAAGAGATCTAAGTGACCAAATGTTTCCTGAAGAGCCACACCAACATCAGAGAGCGGAGTGGCAGCAACAGCACGAACACCTAGACTGTCCTGCATAGGGATGTGGTGTTGGTTCCCTGACTCCTAGTACTTAGAGCTGGGGAAGACGATGGAAGAGCTGGAGGGGATCTCGGTTTAGAGACAAGGCAAGCTAGATGAATACCTAGCCATCTGAGCTGCCCTGTTCCTTGGGGCTCAATGTGTGTCCACCCACTACCCTCATGGGGTCCTCTTAGCAAGTTTCCTGAAATGGAGACACCAAGAGCCCTGGTTTTTCCTGTTGCATTGGCCCTGTGAGGGCAAGGGGAGGACTTACTGTCACCTCAGTGACTACAGTGGTGGTGGTAGTGGCTGCCATGGCAGCTGCTCGAGCACGTCTGTGGGACCGCTGGTGTTGTGACAGTGACCGGCCGTGGCTAAAGAATTTGCCACACTCTGAGCACTCTGCTGTCCGCTCACCTAGGTGTGTCTTTCTGTGCAGTGCAAGTTTGGAGGCAACACTGAAGGACTTGCCACACTCTGGGCACTTGTGTGGTTTATGGCCAGCATGGTTGCGCAAATGCACATTGAGGTTGGAGATGCAGGTGAATCGCTTGCCACACAGCTCACAGTGGTAAGGTTTTTCCCCTGTGTGTGTGCGCAGGTGTTTGGTGAGGTCTGAGCGGTCTGTGAAGCCCCGGCCACACTCTGGGCACGGGAAGGGCCTCTCGCCCGTGTGGCTGCGCTGGTGCACCACAAGGTCATATCGCTGTCCAAAGCCCTTGCCACAAGTGGGGCACACATGTGGCCGTTCACCCTGGTGGCTGCGCTGGTGGCGCAGTAGTGTAGAGCTCTCGCTAAAGCAGCGTCCACAGTCGTTACACGCGTATGGCTTTTCCCCAGTGTGTGTTCGCTGGTGCCGCACCAGCGTGGCACTCTCCAAGAAGCCCTTGCCACACTCAGGGCACTTGAAAGGCTTCTCCCCTGAGTGCCTCTGGAGATGTCGTGTAAGCGTGGAACTCTTGCTGAAGTTCTTTCCACACACACCACATTGGTGGGCCTCAGCGCCAGGGTCGCTGAGACTGAGGACCACGTGGATACGGGAATGGTTCCGTAGCCCAGCACTGCTACGGAAGGCCCGTGGGCACTGTGTACAGTGGTGGAGAGTGCTAGGGGAAGGGGCAGTGGCAGTGGTGGTCTCCGGGGGGTGTGCCCGTGCCAGGTGAAAAGGAAGAGCACTCTGCCGAAAGGAACGGGCACACAGTGGGCAGCGGTGCGGCTTCTCTGGTGGGTGCTGACGGACCCGATGCAGCAGCAGTGCAGGGACGTGAGGGAAGCGGCGGCTGCAGAGGCGGCAACGGCAAGTGTGGCTACGCCTCCGGTGCGTCCCCAAGTGCAGGTCCAGCAGGCTGTTGTGACTGAAGCTCTGGCCGCACTCACTGCAGACGTAGAGGGTCTGGCCAGCATGGGTCCGCCTGTGCGCACGCAGATCTGAGGCTCGAGCACAACGTTCACCACACTCTAGACAGCGGAAACGCTTGTCACCACCATGCGCCCGTTCGTGCCGCAGCAGCACTGCACTGTACCGAAAACTCTTGCCACATTCACTGCAGGAATAAGGTCTTCCCCCAACCGCTGCCATGCCAGGTGCTGTGAACATGATGCCTGTCCTTCCAGTCAACAATCTGTGGTTTTAATACCTGGAAAGTACCAGAGGGAAAAAGGCTGTGGCCTTCAAAACTGGTCTGCAGATTCCTTGGTTTCTTCTTTCAAGAGCTGATGTCACGGCCATTCCAAAGGCAGGCAGGAACTGGACTCATCATTGCGATCCCTAAGTCCAGCACTGGCTGCAACAACGCTGGCTAGGGACATAGAAAAGGCACCTTGAACTCTTTAGGCCTGTAACATATTAGCTGGCCTAGCTCTCAAGAGAAGGAAGTCACTCGGAGTCCTAGAAATTCTGAGAGTAGAGCCAGGTAAGGCAAGAGGGGCAAATGACACTTGTCCAGTAAATAAGCATGTGTGGATTCCAAGGAGTGTGTGTGTGTGTGTGTGTGTGTGTGTGTGTGTGTGTGTGTGTGTGTGGTCTTTGCTAGAACTATAAACAGACAACACTGCTGGGGAGGCCAAGAGGGAAGTAAGTACGCAACCTACATTCTGGTGTGACTGAAGCCCCTGGGGATTTCTCATTGCCTGGCATTCTTCCTTGGTCATTTTCTAATGCATCCCAGTGGGGATTCCCTACCTACCAGAAAATAGGTGTGACACACTTGCTGATCGAATGGGTGACACAGCTACACTGATCATACACCATCCTGGTGTCTGGGGATAGTGACAGATCCCAGTCCCTGAGGGAGAAGTCACTAGTAAAGTCAACCAGTGAGAGATCAGTCAGTCTTTGTTTTTATAGGCATGGGACATCACACAACCTCTAGTAAGGTGTGCTCTTAGATCATGGAGAAAAAGCAAACAAAATGGCCAATAGTCATTCTCTTGTGGGAAATACCCAGCATTGTTGGCTTGGCTGAAGAACCTACTGACTGGGCCTCTACTTCTGTAGAGTAGAGTCAAGTGGATGAAATGCTTGGCCAACAAGAAGCCAGAGTGAACTCTACATCTGCTGCTCCTCCATGCTGGGTGGAGGATCACCATGGATATGTTCCTCTTGTGCGTTTTTTTTTTTTCCTGAAGGAAGGACTTTTTTCCTTCTTCAATTTTTGAGGCAGGGTCAATCTATGTAGTTGTGGCTGTCCTGATATGTAGACCAGGCTGGCCTTAGACTTAGAGATGCACCTGCCTCTGCTTCCCCAGTGCTGGGATTAAAAGGGCACATCACCACATACAGCAGGAGGAAGGTATTTCTTAAATAGTTATTTTCAAATATCAAAACTGGGGTTGGAGAGATGGCTCAGAGGTTAATAGTAATGACTACTTTTCCAGAGGTCCTGAGTTCAATTCCCAGCAATCACGAGGTGGCTCACAACCACCTGTAATCATATTTGGTGCCATCTTCAGGCCTGTAGGGACACATGCAGGAAGAATACTGTATACATAATAAATAAATCATTAAAAAAAAAAAAAGAGCAATTCCCAGCACCCACATGGTGACTCATAACTAACTATAGTGACATCTGGTGCCCTCCTCTGGCATGCAGGTAGAGCACTGTATAAATAAATCTTAAAAAACGAAATCAAAACTGAGGAATAGTGCCACATGTATTCATTTACTACTCATCTTACCTGTGATACACTTCACTTTTTATGTGTGTCCCTCCTGTCCTACCCCAATCTGGACTATTATAAACCCCAGGATACCTTATTCAAAGATGACTTTTAAGTCCTGCAAAGCAGGGGCACCTTTGTAGCCATAGAGCAAACTTCAGAGTAGTTAACTCTGAATCCTCCAGGGAGAGCTTTGCTTCTATTTTTAATTTAAATATTTATCTTATTTTTACTTATGTCTATGCATATGTCTCTGTGTAAGGATATGTGCATGAGAGTGCAGGTACCTACAGAGACTACAGGACATCAGATCCTGTGGAAATGGAGTGACTTCAAGTGGGTGCTAGAAACTGAACTTGGATCCCATGAAAAGAGCAGTATGTACTCTTAACTGCTGAGCCACCTCTCCAGCCCCTAATTTTATTTTTGATCCAGGGTCTCATGTTGCCTTGGCTGGCCTTGAACTCCCAGAGAACTGCCGGCTTCTACCTCCCAAATGCTGGTCATTTAAAGGAATAGTTGTCTTCATAAAACTAAACCCCAGTGTCTGGTTTCAAATGTACAAGAGCAATACTCTGACTCTGAGAGGCTGGCATCTCAGCTCATGCTTCTGTGAGCTCATCCTCTCCTAGGCCAGTGCTTCCCAGGGAACATGCCCAAGGAAGTAACCCTAATGCACAACACATATAAATATATAAAAGGCAAATAAAAAATATTCCATCTCTTCAGTATAACAGACAGCAGTGTAGGGTGTAAGATTGCTGCTTGGCCCTTTCACGTTTCTTCCTTACCTCATCCCATTACATGAGCAAAGGTCTGTTCCTGGGGTAGAAGCCTGTAAAAAAAATTATAATGCTTAGAACACTTAGAGATCATCCATCATCGATCTGAGAGTGAGATTTATTTATTTATTCAAATTTAGCTTCTTTATTGACTCTTTGGGAATTTCACATTTTGTACCCCAATTCTGCTCACCCCTCATATCCTCTCCTTACCCCTGCCAGGCCCCCACAAAACAAAATAAAAAGCAAATCAAGCAAACAAAAGTAAAACCAAAATTCTCCCCCAAAATCAAAACAGATCTCTTTGCTTCTCCTCCTTTTCAACATCTCTTCATTTGTCCTGGTGGCATTGGGGCTTCAGTGTGTCATCTTATACCCCTTTGTCCTGCCAGCTTTACTACAAATGTTCACTGCAATGAGTCACTGGTCTGGTTCAAGACCTTGGGCTTCTGGTACACTGTCATCACTGGATCCTCAACAGAACCCCACTGGGATATCCATAGAGACCCAGTTTTGGTGCTGCAACCTGAGGCAGCCACATGTCTATCAGAACCATTCCCACCTGAGTGGCCATTCCTTCTACCCAGAGCCAGGATGTTGTCCAGGCCCAGACTACAGCTAGGGACTGTGTTGATGTCTGTGGCCTGTCTCACCTCAGGAGACCTTAGGCACACACAAAGGGTATCAAATAAATGAAATTTGGCAAATGGATGTTTCATTTTGCAGAGTTTGGAAAATTTAAATGTGTACACCATACCACAGATACATATTCAGGATTTCAATGGAAAACTGCTTTAAGATCTGAAAAGGCCGATTCTGTAATTATACATCTATTAGAAGTCTTGGCCATCATGGGTATACCTGTATACATTAAGGCTGACAATGTTCCAGCAGATGTCTCTAGTAAAATAAAACAGTATTTCTGCATATTATAACATAAAGCATGTTATAGGTATACCCCAAAATCCTACAGGGCAAGCAGTTATAGTAAGATATAATTGCACTCTAAAAGATATGCTTAATAAAAAGAAAGGGGTAATTAAGATCCTCCAGAGATAGATTGTACGACACTTTATTAACTTTAAAAATTTTAAATGCTAATGAGAAAGGAAAGACAGCTGTGGAGAGATACTGGATAATAGAAAATAATGCTGAATTAAATCAACCTGTATACTTTAAGGATATGTTGACCTCAGAATGGAGACCAGGATATGTGTTAAGTTGGGGAAGAGGTTTTGCTTCTGTTTACACAGAAGAAAAACTATGGATACCATCAAAATTGACAAAGATTAGATACGAACTGAAGAGAGCTTTTGCTTAGAAGAGGCAATAGATACTTCTTCAGTGTGAACAGTCTACCAGAACTAACTTATATGGCTAACAGATGATATTAGGTATTTTTCAAGGTCAGAGATATATTTTAGGTAGACAGGTGGTCTTCAAACACTTCAGAGATCTACAGAATATGGCATTTAAGATGTTTTAATAAAATAGTTCTTTAAATGACAGTAAGACACATCTGCTTCTGGCAGCACCAGTCAACTTCAGAGAAAATGATGTGGATTGAAAAAACTCCAGATGGAGCTTCTTTTCCTTGTGGCAAAATTTGTTTCCTTGGGCAAACTGCCCTTGCTTTAACTGCTGGTAGTATGGTGTTCAAATTGGACAAGCAGGACACAAAAGAAAGTGACTGCTGAACTTTGCTGAGACAAAGTGTGGCAGTTCTTAAAAATCCCTGTGTCACAGAAAACTCTTGTCAGATATCCTAGGCCTACAGGCTGAAGATGGATGTCCCAAAGCTAGAGGAACCTTGGGTGACTCTCCAGATATCCAACTGTTTCTGTCATTTCTTAGTTTTGGAAGTTGATTGCTTGGCCCTTTCTGTTTACTTCAGTAGTACTACACCTCAGGTCTCTGATGGGAGTCGGAGATTAGATAGTTATAGCTATTGTTTTCCTTGTTACCAAATTCAGAAAAGAAACTCACAATAGTGTGTAAGGTTGAGAGACATTAAAAGACAGTTTTGGTAATGCAAGTTAGAATAGAAAGTGAATTAGGTACAACCTTTTGGACTCCTCAAAATAGATAATGGAGGATTTTCTCTGAATTTGTCAAATGCAAATGGACAGGACATTATTAATGTAATTTTCACATGTACATATTTGTACATAGTTATTATATGTATTGTATATAGTTTTACTATGTTAGTTATAATTTTCCTTCTTTTTTAGACAAAAAAAAGGAAATGTGTGATATTCTGATCATGTTCTAACAAATAAAGCTTGTTGGGAGTGATAGGGCTGAGCTAGCCACAGATGGTCAAAATTAACCATAGAGGTTTTGGAGGACTGTAGACAGATTGGACAGGAAAGTAGTAAGGCGGGATAGAGAGGGATCTCAGCCCTTAGATGGAAGGAGTGGAGCAGGTAGGAGATTACTAGTAGCTTCTCTGCTTCTCTGATCCTTCAGGTTCTTACCCACTATCTAACTCCTGTATTCTTATTGATAAAGAATAATTAGGATAATGTTTCACCCACGATTCAGCTACAATAATCTTAGGACCCTACCCAGGAAATGAAACTCAAATGAAGGGACAGAACTAGGAGTAGGCATGGACTGTGGCTTTCTCCAGGGAAAGTGACTCTTCACTTGGATTCTTCCTACCTCTAGAAAGCTGAGAGACACTGTTGTCCTGGACCCTGAAATCAATTATCCATTTCTCACTGGATGGTTTTGGCCAGTGTGATATATTCAAGGAGCTGGCAGGAACAGGAGCGACAACTGCTTCCATCTCAAGAACCAAGTCTGATCATGATCCAAATACAAATCAAAAGTTGTGCTTTTACAAAGATTGTGTATTCTGGGAAAGTTAGAGATTAGTATGTAGGTAGGCAAAAAAAAAAAAAAAAAAAAAAAAAAAAAATACAGACACCAAGAGCTTATCCTCTGTCTCTCTAACAAATGGGCAAAACTGAAGGCCAGACATCTCAGAACAGGGAGAACATGGCAGAAGCAACGAGCAGTCTCTTGCATCTTCTCTGGGACAACCAATGAATTGGACACAAACAAGACACTCTAGGCTGTAAAAAAAAAATATGTATAATCATGTGCCAATTAACAATGGGACGAGTTCAGAAAAATGTGGGCCTGTCATTGTGAATATCATGGAATTTACTTATACAAACTCAATTAAGACAT
Source organism: Alexandromys fortis (assembly GCF_014885135.2). NCBI lineage: Eukaryota > Metazoa > Chordata > Mammalia > Rodentia > Cricetidae > Alexandromys > Alexandromys fortis. The sequence goes on along the minus strand of NW_026068258.1, from coordinate 533,324 downwards.
TACCAGGTGATCAAATCTTAAAGGATCACCAACATACAAACAAGCTAAAATGGTACTTTGTGTTAAGTGGCTGTATTAGTCTAGTATCTAGCTCTTTCAAATCTGTTCTCTATAGTCCCATCCACCATATATATTATATATACTCTGCCTTAAATAACTGAGTTGGGATTGCAACCTGTAAAGTTCCCTGGAAAAGCCGCACATATGGAATGGTTATAAAGACTTGGAATGTTGCAGATGGAGAGCCCAAATCATCTTGTGTTATCTTTAGTCCTCTTATTAGTCCTTTATCACCCACCCGACCTACGATCCTTTATAATGCATCAATTTAGGAAACTATTATCTTTTACTAACTTAGAAGCAAAGTATGTCACCAGAGAGGAACTAAAACCTATACCATGGGCGTGGAAAGATGGCTCAGTGATTTTAAGAATGCCTGCTCTTCTGGCAAAGGACCAAACTTTTGTTTCTTCTGAGCACCCACATAGGGTAGCTCACATGCCTATAACTGCAGTTTCAGGAGAGCCGATGCTTTCTTTTGACCTCCATGGGTGAGTTCATGCACATGCGCGCACACACACCCAAACGCATAAAGTAAATCTTAACCAAAACTAGTCCCATACCTTTTGTTTGCAGATTTTTCTCATCGGCTACCTTTACTTTAGGTCATACTTTTTTTTTTTTGGAGACAAAGTCTCTCATGTCAAGCTGTCCTCAAACTTGCTACCTGGATCATGGTGGCTAATAACATGATACAGGAACTCATTTCTTAAGTGTTTTTTTTTTTTTTAAATAACAATAAAACCCAACTGTTACTCTGAGGCTGAAAGACTGGTAGGGGTGATAAATTTATCTTGGCTTCCCGCCCTCCCCGCAAGACAGGGATTCTCTGTGTAGCCCTGGCTGTCTTGAAACTCAGTCTGTAGACCAGACTGGCCTGTGACTCAGAGATCCAGAGAGCTGGGATTAAAGGCATGCACCACCACTGCCCCTCCATCTTCCATCAGCCTTAATAGCCATTTATCTCTCACCTCTGTTATCTAACAGCCTTTAAATCATCAGGTAAAGCCTTTGGAAGACATTAACGTATACTATTGGCTTCCACGAACCTGAAAGCGAAGACTATAATCACACAGCATCTAAACCTCCCAGCAGGTATCTCCCCAATTCTGCTGTAGCCTGCCTACATCTCACGTTACCTTTGGGGAGTTTCGTTTTTATGTTGACACACCTGCTCAGAGGGAAGAGAAAGGCAAGCATCCAAATTCTGGCTCTTCCGTAACTAATTGTGCGACCTTGAGCAGAGGACTTAGGCTACCTGTGCCCGCAGCCTGGGCTAACTCAATACAGGAAACCGGGATCATTTTCTAGGAAAAGGACAAGGTCAAAGCAGCCATAAGCCTGAGAACTAAAGCTGCGCGGCAATCGCGATTTACTCTTCAAGACCGCCCTTATTTAGGCGGACCTGAATCCGGGGCTTAACTTACTGGCCGACAGCCTGCCAGGTCTTTCTGGCTTTCTCGCTCGGCCGCAAGAATCCTTTCCCACCGCTGAGGCGCACGCGGGCCTGCCTGAGCCACGGGCGGGTGCCGGCGCCCCCCGAGTGATGCGAAAGTGCGGGGCGCGCGGACCCCGCTTCCTCGGGTTCCCTGGGGCCGTCACTACAGGCCGGAGGCTGTCGTCTCCCCGTGACCCGCTCCGTCAGGCGCACGACTTCGCGGACGCGCGGCCGGACAGCACGACCGTCCCGGGGCGGCCTGCGCAGGCGCACTGTTCCACTGCGCCTGCGCCGCTCGTCGCTCTCCGGTCCGGCCGCTGGATCCCGGGTCGAGGGGAGACGGCAGCCGTCGAGGGTCGCGGCCCCGCCCGCCCTGCCTTGAGGCCCTCAGCCCCCCTCACCAGTCGCCGGGGGCAGCTCCGAGCCGCGTTCACCTCAACGCGCTGCAGACGGTGCAGGGCTCAGCATGCGGAGGAAGGGGCGGGTGCAGCGCGGGGCGGGGCCAGAAGACAGCATGCTGATTGGCCTGCTCTGCCTGCAGGGTCACCACAGCGCTGTTGCTGGTTGCTGGGGGCGTCGATCCCGCGCAAGCGCACTATTGACCTGACCTGGCGGAGGGCGAAGTTAGCACAGCACGGCGACCTGTTGACCGCGACACCTGCTAACCTGCTTCCCTTTCGGGTGTCTGCACGTGGGTCCCTTCCTGCCACTCAGAAGAAAGGGTGCCGAGCCCAGGGCCACCTGGAGACGGGTCAGGGCCGTAGCAGGTTACCCGAGGGAGGACGGTCGCCCTAATCTGTCACCAAGTTTCTTTCTTCCTACACAGCGAGGCCAGACCGGATGTCCACTATCTTGATTAATCTTTCCTATAGATTAATGACCTGCCCAAGAGCACCGCCAGGGACAGCGGTACTCCTGTTTTGCTGGCTAGCTGCCTCAGGCTGAGACCAGTGCGAGCGGAGACGGCTCCCAACACTGCAGAGCACAGGGGTCCAACTCACGAATGCGTGCAGCCTAGGACGCCTAGAAAGCGGATCAACCCCAATCCGGAACCTGCTGGGGAATTAGCCCAGGTGGCAGACTGTTGGATTAGCCAAGTCCCGGAATTTCTTTACCAGCACCACATAAAAACGGATTGGTCGTACGCAGGCTTGAAAATTCGAGCACACCAAAAGTGGACGCAGGAGGATCAGAATTCAGTCATCCCTTGCCTCTGCAATTCCTAGCCAGCATAGGCTACCCGAGAATCTGTGATGGTTACTTTTGTCAATTCGATAGGACATAACGTCACCTGAGAAGGCAGTCTCAACGAGGTCTTATATGGATTGGGTTGACCCGTGGGCAAACCTGTGAGACATTTTCACAGAGGTTGGGTTCTGCACTGTGCAGGTTTTGAGAGACGACTATGAGAAAGCTTGATGCATCCTTTCTCTTTGGTCATGGCTGTGCGTATAGGGCAATCAATTAAGTTCCTGCTGCTCTGCCTCCTCCGCAGTAATGGCACTATATAGAACCCAGAGTTGTCCGCTAAAATAAAGTTTTGTTCCATTTAGTTGCTCTTTGTCAGGGTGTATTACCACAGTATCAGATGTGAAAAGAGGACTCAGTTGAAATAACAAAATGTAGCTTAAAAGTTTTTTTTTTGTGTGTGTGTGTGTGATTTCTTTTGTAGCGTCTTCAGTTTACTTTTTAGACAACAGATTGAAATGTCGCACAACATAAAAATATGGCTTTGTTTGTCTGTACGTGTGGGCTCAGTTTTATGGTGGTTTCCAGGGTGTTATCTTCTAGACTGAAACTGGCACCACCAGATGCTACATATGCTTGTGGTGACTTGAGTGAAAGGCATCGATTATTGGGGTTTGAACTCTTATTGCAGAACAGGCAGGCTTTGGTTTGGGATGGTCTCACTATGTAGCCCTGGCTGGTCTGGAACTCGATATGCAGACTAGTGTGACTCCAAACTCACTACCTGCCTCCGCCACAGCAAAATAAATAAAAATTAAGCAGAACTCCAGAGACAAACTACATATGGAGGATGCCCGTCCAGCAAACAATGAATGGACAGTGGCTACGTTTTGGTTGAGGTGCTAGGCTTAATTTGCAGGGAATTCGTGTACGTTTTCTAAGACTGTGACTTGAAAGGCATTATATACAAACAAACTGCCCAATCAGGTGCTTATCAAGGGATATATGGTAAGGAAAAACAACTGGAAAACTTCATTTTGGTACACCATCCTTCTCTTTTCAGTTACTACATTACCTGCCACTTTTCAAATGGAATGCAGATTTGCAATCTGACATCCAAGTTAAAGGAAAATCTGATTGTGTCTGATGTTTATAGACACACCCACCCCTCACCTTATGTCAGCAGCTACAGATGAGCAACTATTTTCAAGAATGAAGCACAATTAAGAGTGAAGTTAGAACAAAAATCTGAATACCTGTGAACTGAAACTACTTCCTTCCACTGAACCAGATATTTATGTTAGCTCTTCAAATGTACCACTGAGCTTTAGTTATCAGTGACTGCAAATCGGGGACCTGCCCAGAGATTGTAAGACTCTCTGAACAGAGTGCTGCATAAGTAGAATCAGTATGCAAAACATTTTGTTTATATATGCTCATAGAGATTATCAAAATTGTACATAGACACCCCCATTTTGCTAGTGTTGTGTTTTCTGGGTGGCCCCAAATGATAGCTCTTGTCTAATGTGGGCCAGAGCAGACAAAATGTTAAATTCCAGCTGTAAAGCTTGCTGAGTGGAGCAGGGCAAGAATTCTAGGAAATGGAGTGGGTAAACATTTTGGGAGAGTTCACAAATCATGTGACCCCTCTTTTTCTGTAGGTTGAGATGTGAACCCAGACCCTTAAATATGCTTGTCAAATGCTCTACCACAGAGCTACATGCCCAGCTACTCACGAGCTTTTCCTGGTGCCAGGGTGTCTGCACATGGCTGGCTAATAGAATATAAATAGAATATCACAGGCCCTATCCATACCCAAGAGTGAGAGTATCCCTCAGTGGGAATGGCAGAACCAGCTGTATCCTGTGAAGCCTGTGAATGGAGAAGGCTTGCTGTTACTACTGTGTAAAGGTGGAATTCAGTTTATTCAGCATGTTATTATATCACTAAATATGTTTCCCATTATGTGTTTCAATTTCGGTCACATGCAAAACATGTCTGCTCCTGTTTCAATTCTTTTCCAAGTAACTTCATAGTGGTCAGCTGAGTTTCCAGAGATGGAGAGAACCGAGTACAGCAAAGTGAAATATAGTAATTTAGAACTAGAACAGAAAGAATGGACTGAGTCCTGAATTACAGAATGAAGGTTTTTATTAATCTCGTTATTAATGGGAAAGTACATCAAAATAGCTTTCAGGAAATTAAAGAAGATAAGCAAAAACTTACAAATAACATTAACAATACAAGTGATTCTAATGCCTTGACAATTATCTTTTAAATTAAGCTAGACAGTAATCTTTTCAAGAAAGGTTTTTATTTTTAACTATGTCTATGTGTGTGGTTATGTGTATGTGCACTGACTCCCCCAAGGCTATAATTGTGAGCTTCCTGACAGGTTGCTAAGAACTGAATTCATTCTCAAAGAACAGCATGCTACTCTTAATTGCTGAGCCATCTCTCTAGCTCTTATTAGTAATAAACTTAATAAAAAATGATTGGGGTTCCTGCTGCTTATCAAGTTTGGTCAACTTCAAGGTGTCAAACACTTATTCCTACAGAAAGACTAATGTTTCTTTTTACACTTTTGTAAGTAAACTGACTACGAAGAACGGTCAGTAGCACAGAAGCACCATGGACTGGTACAGAGCAAGGATGAAACACTGATCCGGTATTTAAAGATCTGCCCCTTTGAAAACAAAACTCACAAGTTCATGATGTCTTAGTCTTTAAGGATGAAATCAGGCAAACAGTAATGTTAGGGGTAAAATAATGTCTATACTAATGCTTACAGAGCTGAGGCAGAGGGTCATGGCACTTCCAGGCCCAGAATACAGTGAAACCATTTGAAAAAAATTTCTTCACAACCTGCTGCTGCTGCTAGCCCTCTATGGTCCTTTTTTTGCCCCTGGCCTGACATAGATATCTTCTATTTCTCTCTTTTTAAATTTATATTCTTAAAATTTTAAAAATGCATGTATATATGTATGTGCACCACATGCATTCAATGCCCAGAGACCAGAAAAGGATGTTGGATCCTCTAGAATTGGAGTTACAGATAGTTGTGAGCCATCACCACGTGGGTTCTGGGAATTGAAGTTGAGTCCTCCCAAGAAAGAAATCAAGTTGTCAGGCTCGCACAGCAATGCCTTTATCCCTTGGGCCTCTCACCAGCCCAGACCTTTGTTGCTATCTTTTATTTTCCTCACAACAGACCCTAAACTATCTTCATTAAAAACTAGTTTTTCGCCAGGTGTGGTACTTCATGCCTTTAATCCCAGCACTTGGGGAAGGGCAGAGGGAAGTGGTTCTCTGTGAGTTCCAGGGCAGCCAGAGTTACAAAGTGAGACCCTGTCTTAAAAAGCCAAATAAAATAAAATAAAATAATAGTAATAACAACAACAGCTAGTTTTTCTGAGCTGAAGAAATGGCACAGTGGTTAAGAGCGCTGGCTCTTGCAGAGGACCTGGACTCAGCACCCATGTGACAGCTCACAGCATCCATAACTCTGGTTCTAGGAGATCCAATGTCCTCTTTTGATCTCTGGGAGCATCAGGCACGCATGTGGTTCGCATACATAAAGGCAGGCAAAACACTCACACAGAGGTTAAAAAAAAATCTAAATAGAAGAATTTTTAAAATTAAAACTTCCACCTTGTGCAGTGCTAGGGACTGAACTCAGAACCTAGACAAGGGCTGTATTGCTGAGCTGTATTCCCACACTCCAGTTTTACTTGTTTGGAGACAGCACCAACAGTCCTGTCCCTAGGATGACCTAGTCTCTTATGTTCCATTGAAATGCCCATCTGAGAAAGCTCAATGCTGTCAGGAGAATGTGCTGTTTATTTTGGGCAACACCTGGTTGCTAATAACGGGTCCCGGACTTACTTTTCTTAGAGCACTTACTAAAAAGGGTCTACAATTTTGAATCCTTCCTTTATCCCTTTATGGCAGTGTACGTATTTCTTACAGTTTAGGGGTATCCTTCACAAAGAGCCAAGGGCCACACATATCTTTGCAATGTAGTTATTAGGAAAGACAGGGCCTCCATCTCCTGGTCTTGGAGACATGAAAACGATCCTTTGGTCTAACTTTAGTCGGGCCTCTGACCTGACCCCTTCTCTAGGCCCACCTGCACACCATCTTGTCAAACCTGGTTTTAATAAGGAATTTTGTGCAGGAAGTTTACCGAGACCACTCCTCTACCCATCCTGCACGTCAGGATCCTCGGTATAAACACAAACCTTCCAGGGCTGTCTTCAGCAAGAATCCAGTTTGGCTTAACCAGTCCCGTTTGACCCTACTTTTCTCTCTTATCAGCATTCCATCCACTGACCCCAACACCGATCTTTGGCTATAAATTTCCTTTTGTTCACGCTGTAGTTGGAGTCCAATCTCTCCCCCACTGCACTGGCCCCTGCATCTCGTTCTACAATCCTTATACAGTCTTCCTGACTGTTCTTTAACAAACTACGCAATACTTTTTAACACGGAGAAGAATTCTAACGTAACTGTCAACTAACACGCTGGCTTATAGCATCTACAGTGAGCAGCTCTGTAATTCCTTTCCCTTCTCTGACTACGGAACCCCCGTTCCCCTTCCTCATTCACGTTCCCCTTAAAACACCTAAAGACCCCTACGCAACTAGGAATGCAGCTCTTGACTAGACAAAATCTTGTAACCGCTTTCCCAAACACGGGCTGTGTTGGACAGAACCCAATGGGACGAGAACTTGGCCCAGGTGTGTGCTTCATCTCCAGGGAAAAGCCTGACCCGGCTAAGGCAGTCAGCACCAAGCAAAGACTCCACCTTGCAGCTCTTAGCCGCTGTCTTTCTTGCCTAAGCAGCAGGGGCACCTAGACCACCCATTTATGGAGTAGGGAGTGATACATTGGGCTTAGTTCGAGCCTTGTTCTCCTCCTCTAAGCGAGCAACGCTGAGATCCCCGCCATTCACGGCGTAGCTGGCGCCCAGTGAGGCCAGCCACTTAGCGGGAGCGACGGCGCCGGCGTCAGGGAGGGAGCGGGAGTTTCGCTCACCTTTACAGACACAGAGTCCGTCGGTTTCATTGAAGGGAGAGAAATCACCTTTGGACAAAGACTTTTGTTTTTAATAGCAATCCTCAGGTGCGAGAGAGCCGAAGCCACCGAAACCAGAAGCACAGAACACCACTTCCGGTTCACGCTTGGAAGGGACCGTCCGGAGTCACCGCCTCTATGCCGTAAAGCAAGATGTCCGCTCTCTTACGACGCTATTGCTAGCACTTCCCTGGTCGGGAGGGACTCTAGGTCCCGATCACCCGCTGTAGTTTTCCTCAGAATCTCATATCCAGGCGTTCATTTCACTTAGACTCGGTGGGGATGAACTGGGAGCCAGGAAAGGCGATGTTGGACAAAGAGCAGCGCCATCTTGTACGGACTCTGAAGGCCAGCCTTCCGGACGTTGAGCCCGCACAGGGCTATGCTTGTCAGTGAGGAAGGGAGGGATAGCGTTGTTACGCGATGGCATATTTCCGTTTCCTCTCCGCCGGGGCGTTTTTGGTTGGACAGTCTTGTTGCGGGGAGGGCGGGGGAAGATTGTTTGCTCCCTAGACGCTCCCCGCACAGCAAGGTAAACTGAGGTAAAGCCAGGACGGGGATTTTTTGCTCTTGGTCATTAGGGATGACTGGAACTCAGGCCTTGGGACTGCGGAAGAGTATGGGATTGGAGCCTAGGGGCTCAGATGGTTCGCAGGACTGGTGAGGCGAGGTTGAGAGGCTTAGAAGGTGAATTGCTAAGCCGGAGAGGGTGGGGGGGGGGCCGGCTGGATCGAAGGAGGGAGTGGATGAGAGGGTGGGGGCTCAGAGGGGAGTCTGCAAGATGCTGACTAGGGAGAGGCTGGAGTGAGAGGGACAGGGACAGGGACAGGGGCAGAGTCGGACCTCAAGTCCTTGAGGCCTGAGGAAAGAAGTTGAGGTGGGGACTGGTCGGACCACACAAGTGTGTGTTTGGGACACAGTGGTGTCTTTGGGAGACCCAGGACTTGGAAGAGGCTGCTGGCCAAGGTTCTGATGCTGACATCATATATAACTTGGCCTTTGTTTCTCCTGCAGCTCCCCAGAGGCTCATCTTTTAGCCTCTGCTCGGACTTAGCCGTCTCTCCATCTGCCACCGCAGCCTGGAGGCGCTTGCCTCCACCCTCCCGAATGGTGCTCCTCTTCGTAGGCCTCGGCCCAGGATCCAGGCCCCCTTTGCTCCTTGATTTGGGGCTGTTGCTGCTGGGGTCTCTCGGTGGACTCCCTGTGGTGGGGTGTGAAGAACTTTCGCACAGACCAGGCTTTAGTTATAGGGACCTCGCCAACACTTTGAATCTTGGCCTCTAACCGAGCGCGAGGCTCGTCCTGTGCCCTCTTTCCCCCCTGCCTTTGAGAAGAGAAGCCCTTTCTCTTTGACATCCAAAGCCCAGGAAGCCTCAAGCTGGGGCCCTGGTCCCAGCATGTCAGCCCTCTCTCGTGCATAGGGCTCTGCCCTCTTCCAGCCAGCATGGCTGATTTCAAAAAGGCTCCAGGAGGCCGAGAGACTCCCCAGGGGGAACTGCGGCCAGAGGTGGTAGAGGATGAAGTCCCTAGGAGCCCGGTCGCAGAGGAGCCTGGAGGAGGTGGAAGCAGCAGCAGCGAGACCAAGTTGTCCCCTAGAGAGGAGGAAGAACTGGATCCTAGGATACAGGTGAGAAGGCCGAGTGGATGGAGGGCAGGGAAGCCCAGGGTCCAGACTCGCTGAAGAGATTATGTCCGAGGAGGGGGGCCTTAGACTTACTCTCCCACAGTGCACTGGGGTGGGGAAGGAAAACAGGTATGCGCACCGAGCTTTGCGGCTTATCGTGACAAGTGCCAACGGAAGTGCTGATGGGGAGCCGGGGCCCTGCTCGGGGTACGCTGGGGATGGTACACTTTAGGGCATAGAACCATTGTTCTTCTTTCTGACTAAGCAGAGGGACTGGGAACCCCGATGTCTTGCATGTACTGGAGGCAAGAGGAAGTGACTGAGATTGGGAGGCAGTTTTGAGGCAAAGTGAGGGGATCTTTCCATTTTTCTGCCTTCTCAGCGGTGTCTCAGAATCTAGTTGTGCGATCTTTTAGGTATTTGAAAGGCACTATAAAAATTTCTGTTTTTTTTTTTTTTTTTTTTTTTTTGAGACAGGGTTATTTTAGACCATGGCGGCCTAGAATTCAGAGATCCGCCTGCCTCTGCCTCCCAAGTGCTGGGATTAAAAGTGTGACCTTCATGCCCAGCAGAAAGCCTCTTATATTGCAAGGATTTAGACCAGTTGGGATCAGTCCTTATTATACATTCCTGGCTCTTGGAATTGTGGATTTACCAAAAGAATGGTAGAACAGTGTATTGCCGTGGAGTGTGTCCAGTCTAGTTTGTAAGGCGGGGATGGCTGTGTAAGAGACATCAGGGAAGTGGGTATTAAGAGACTGAGCGTTGTGGAGGAGATGGCTGAGCTATCTGTAGTGTTTCAGGGTGCTGTCTAAGGAGGACTCAGGGAAGTTTCTTGGGCAAATAATAGCCAGCATGTGCCTGTGTTTGGGGTCCAACTATGCCATTTGGGTAGGTTGCATCTCTGAGTTTCTGTTATTTGGGGTAGTGATTTATCTCCTTCTAGGTAGCCAGAGCATCGTAAAGCTTGAATTCTTGGGCTTGTCTGTCAACAAACCTTAACTGGGTAATGCCAATGAATTGCAAAGAAAGCCAAGCTGGTTTTGGTGTGTGTGTGTGTGTGTGTGTGTGTGTGTGTGTGTGTGTGTATGGTAAGGCTTCTCTCGGGCTGTTTGTGTGCTTGTAATGAAGGATTTGGTGAGCTAGTCTTTTCTGGCATGAGTCAGTGTTTTATTTCTGCTGTACTTCATGGTGCTGAATTGAAAACAGCTCAGCTTCTCATGCTCATTCTAAAGACTTGTCCTCCACTGAGAAAACACCCAAAAAAGTCTGGAGCCTCTGCCTCAGCCCCATGATTTGTGATTGTTGAGAAAGTTAACTTTTTTTTTTTTTTTAGTTAATTTGTCTATAAAGTGGGGGATTTGATTTGTCTGGTTTGCATAGCTCCCATTCACTGTGCACAGAAGTCTAGAATTCTTTTATTTATTTATTTTTACAATTTTTTTTGCTTGTTTCTTTGGTAGCGTTTATAGATCGTTAAGGAGCTCTATCTTCCTCGAGGAGAAGGGCGTATAATGCACTTCTTATACCTTCCCGAAACATCCCCTGCTGTGCTCTGGAGAAGCCTTCTCTCCTGCCTTCTTCCATCTTCTTCTCGCCTCTTGTCCTGTGTACTCTCCCAGTAATCATGGAGGCAAAGGAAGTAGAATGGAGAGGCACGATTGTGCTGCACTGCCCAGAAGGTAACCACCAGAGTCCCTGTGGAAATGTAGTCAGGTAGACTAAGACCCGCAGTTCTTACTGTGATGCTGGTGCTGATGGGACATTTCTGCCACAGCAGTTCTGACAGACGCGCTCTGGGATGGAGTGTTGGACGTTGGACGCCCTGAGGGCGCGTAAGGTCAGCTTTGCCTCCAGGGAGCTTGCAGTGTGACCTGCACTGGAGGGGCTAGTCTCTCCTGCTAAGCCGTACAGCGTGTACAGCACTTAGTGGAGCGTGGTAGGCTGCACAGGGAGGGAAGGCCCCACATTCCGCCTCTTTTAATGACACAGGCACAGATAGGTCAGTTCTTCAGCCTGACTTTGTAGACTTTGCCGTAGGAAAAAGCAGCCTGGTGGGAGGAATACCGCAGTTTTGAGGTGGTGGCCACAACCTTTTGCCTTCTGTGTTTGTATTCTCTGGTGCTGAGGAGGTGAGTTAGCAAGTGTTCGGCATTTTTTTTAGTGTTGATAGTGCATGCCTGGAAAATGTGCCTCAGCTCTTTCAGGGAGTGTCTGATTTTCGGAATTCTCAACACATTTAATGTGTCTCCATTAACAGATCCATCAAAGCCCACTAGGGAGTTTTCAAAAACATTTCATTTACACTGCCGAACAGGATAAGATGTGAAATTAAAGCACAGCCGGGGCGAGTCCACTAGGCAAGGGGTGGCCCAGAGGCAGGGCTCTGACCAATTTTGGAATTTTTTGAATTTCTTGGAAATGCTTATCCTCAGGGTGAGGCTCCATAATGTGGGGCTGGTTTCCATGGCTGACAGGCAGGTAGCTCTTGTCTGTCATCTGGTGGGATGTCTCTGGAAGTAGACTGGAGACTTGCCTGTACCTGCCTGTACTATCTGTTTTACCCCTTCAGAAAAGGTCGTCGTGTCTCCATCAAGGTTTCACTGGATCATTGGAGTTCCTCAAGTCCTCCAGCTTTTGGAAAGAGGGTTAGTGGATGGAGTGGGTGTGTTGGGCAGAGGGATTGGTGGTGCTAGGATGGGCCTGGCCCCCTCTGGTTTTCTCTGCCTCCTTGGGTGTTTTGTTTTGTTTTGTTTTTCGAGATAGTGTTTCATGTAGTTGATGATCTTGAACTCACTGTATAGCTCTCGCTGACTTTGAACTCCTGATCCTTTTGCTTCTGCATCCTGAATGGGATTATAGGTGTGTGCCACCATGTTCAGCTCTACTTTCTTTCCGATGGATACTTTTGTTTAAAAGATATGTGGACATCCTTGCTTTACTCCCAATTCTTAGCGTCCTAATCTTCATCTGTTAGTTTAACTCTCAAAGTACAGTCATCACCACCCTGGCCCTGTTTACTCATCTTCTGCTTGGGCTTTTGGTGGTTTGTGGAAGAGGACCAGGAGCGTCCAAGGGTGGAGCAGAAACATTATAGTCAAGCACCCATGCTTTGACTCAGTGGCCTGGCCTTCTGGGAATGCACCCAGAGTGCCCCAAGAAGGTCATCTTCCTGCTGGCTGCTGGCTTTCTGACAGATGATGCATGCTGACTCAGACCCTGTCCTCCCTGAATTCCATTTTCGCTGAGTGCCAGGAGTTCCTGGTGGAACAGGCCAAATGGAATGTGTTGCTGACTGTCCACAACAGCACTTTGGGTGCTCAGCGGCTACCCACTGTACTTCGCCATGATGCTTCAGTGTGGCTATTCCTCCCTGCTTACCATGTCTGTCTGTCTGTGGGGGGCTTCTCTTGGTTCTGTGTGAGCTTTGTGAGCACTAGTTAGACCTGTCTTTTTTTTTTTTTTTTTTTTTTTGAGACAGGATTTCTCTGTATAGCCCGTCTGTCTCGGAACTTATTGGACACATGGGAGCAGTTTCCTGTACTTTTAGTTTTTCAGTGTCTTTTCAAAGTGTGCACGGGTGCGTCTGTTTATGAAATAAGTGAGCTCTTTCATTCCACTCCAACCCCCCTCACTGGGTTGCTGGAAGGGCCAAGCCAGGTGAATGGTAGCCAACATCACATCTGTGCAGAGGGGGCAAGATGGTGGAGTTGCTGTCTAATGGCTGTCATGGATGAACAGCAGGCATACTGCCTGGACTGGTGGAGGCAGCACCTGGAGCTGAGCACCTGCCCCGTGGAGCCCGTGACTAAGTACCTAGCATTTCCCGATGCAGAGCCCTTGGCACAGCCCAGCACTCTAACGGGTATCCTCAGATTCCCAGGATCTGGGATTGAATGTGTTCTCTTAGGCAAGGGAGAATGGTTTGTAGCCAGCACCTTTCTTAGCTCCCTGTCCCATCACTGAGAGATCTAGGGTGGTTCCAAGCTCTTCTTTCAGGCCCAGGGACCAGTGAGACATTCCAACCAGTACGTCTAGTGATTTTTCTCCTGAGATTCCTCCTTGCCACTACCAGATCATTGCACGGGGGAAGAGGGGATGGCTTCTGAGACGACTTAGTAGTAGTTAAGGGCATGTACTGCTCTTACAGGGACCTGAGTTAAGTTTGCAGCACCCATGTTGGGCAGCCCATAACCAGCTGTAACTCTAGGGGAATTGATGCCTTGGCCTCTGCAGGCACCTGCACTCACATGCATACCCCTCATCCTATACTCATAATTAGAAAGATGAATAGGTAAGAAAAGTTGTACTGCATTGGATGAGATCTGGTCAAAAAACCTCTTGGAACCTTTCCCTTCCCTGGTCTTTGGTCTTCATCTTGATCATCCAACAAGCCCTTGTGTTTCTGTGTCCTGCATTTCCTTGGGGTCTTTCCCTTCTTCTTCCTCTTGAAACACAGTAAATAGCTTTTACTTCTGTTTCTGTGATCCCTCCAGCTTTCCTTCCATTGCTCGGATTTGTCATCTTACATCTCAGACTGAGTGGCCCCAGGCGCTAGGGACTCACTTTGTCAATTGGGTCTCTATTTTCTGCTCTTCCTATGGTGCCTGTTTCACTGGTCTTTCTTTGTGCCCCTCAACTTGTCTCCCTGGAGCACTTGCTCTACTTTGCCTTCTTGCTGGGAAGAGGGGCTCCAGTCATCTTGCTCTGGCTTTTTCTAGTCCAGGTGGGTGACCCTGCGGTCTAGGGGGCCCCTGTACCCATTTTCACACAGGTTTACTGCTGCCAAGAACCTTTTGCTCACTGATGGGAGTCACCACCTCTGTGTGTGCTGTGTTCTAAATTCTGCCTGCCTCCCTCCCTCCCTCCTTCCCTCCCTCCCTCTCTCCCTCCCTCCTTCTCTCCCCCTTCCTTCCTTCCTTCCTTCCTTCCTTCCTTCCTTCCTTCCTTCCTTCCTTCCTTCCTTCCTTCCTTCCTTNCCTTCCTTCCTTCCTTCCTTCCTTCCTTCCTTCCTTCCTTCCTTCCTTCCTTCCTTCCTTCCTTCCTTCCTTCCTTCCTCCAATGCTCTTAACCTCTGAGGCATCTCTCCAGCTCCACTCATTTTTTCTCTATTTTCTACATTCTTTTTAAAAGATGTATTTATTTTATGTATGTGTCTTATCTGCATATATGTATGTGGACCATGTTCATGCAGGACACTGGATCCCCTGGAGCTGGACTTGCAGGTGGTTGTGAACTGCCATGTGGGTGCTGGGTCCTGAACCTGGTACCTCTACTAGAGCAACATGTAGTCTTAAACCCCGAACCATCTCTCCAGGCTCTGTGCTCACATTTTCTTTGGGGTGGGGTGGGGTATTTCTCTGTGGCTTTGGAGCCTGCCCTGGAACTAGCTCTTGTAGACCAGGCTGGCCTCGAACTCACAGCAATCCACCTGCCTCTGCCTCCTGAGTGCTGGGATTAAAGGCATGCGCCACCACCGCCCAGCGTGCTCACGTTTTTCTAAGTACTGAGCAGTAAGTATGTAGTAAGCATGTACTGAGTGTGTGACCCTCCTGGCCCAGGAAGGAGAATCCTTTATCTTCTAGAGAATTTCCCCCATCAAGAGGAAGTAGTGCGTTCTGGTGGAGAGTGAGGCTCAGTGCTGCTGCCCTGTGTGTGGTAGGACCGCATTCCCTGAACTGGGGTTTCCTCATCCTTGCAATCTGACTACTCAGTTAAGTGGAATTGTGAAGATTACATGGGACTGTGCTCTGGCCTGGACAGGGTGCCACTAGAACAGTCCCTCCTGCATTTCTTAGCCCTTTTCAAGTGACTCACTCTGCTCCCCAGTCTGTTGGGACTTTCTCTCTGTTTTTCCTCCCTGCCTAGTGTAGTTCACTTGAGACTTCTTGCGCCTGTTCTAACTCACACCCTTCTTTGGCAGGAGGAGCTGGAACATCTGAACCAGGCTAGTGAGGAGATCAATCAGGTGGAGCTCCAGCTAGATGTGAGTGTCTCATTCCTCACGCTCTTGGGTTGGTCTCTGGGGATTTCTCTATTTGTGTTTTCCTAGGTTGAGACAGTGGTGTGTCTGAGAAATGAGATTCTGAGACCTGTATGCCTGCTCTGTATCTTCCCTTCCAGGAGGCCAGGACCACTTATCGGAGGATCCTGCAGGAGTCTGCAAGAAAGCTTAACACTCAGGGCTCTCACTTGGGGAGCTGTATTGAGAAGGCCCGGCCCTACTATGAGGCTCGACGACTGGCTAAGGAGGTATGCCTGTGTTTTTGCTGCTGTGACAAATACTGAGACCTTGGGGGAGGTAAGGGTTTCTGTGACTTACACTTCAGGTCACGGTCCATCATTGATGGACGCCAAGGCAGCAACCCAAACAAGAACTGGGACAGGACCCTGAGGAACCTGCTTGATTGCTCACTTGAGGGCTTCTACTCAGGTAGCTTTCCTCTATAGTCTAGGACCACCTGCTCAGGGAATGTGCCACCCATAGGGGCCTGGACTTTACATCAATTAGCAATCAAGACAGTGTCCTATAGATATGCCCACAGGCCGGTCTGATCTGGACAGTTCCCCAGCTGAGATTCCCTTTCAGGTGACTCTAGGCTGTGTCTAGTTGACAGCACTAAGCACCAGGGCAGTTGGACCTACAATCAGGGAGGGCTTCCTGCAGGGTCTGTTTCTGGACTCAGTCTCTGTATGGAGTTGAGAATAAGGCACCATACTTAAGGGTATGGACGTGCTCTGAACAGCCTGTGAGTTGAGGTTCTTATAGTTGTAGGAAATGGGCTCAGTGGATAAAGGCACCTCCTCCCTGGCCTGATGACTGAGCTCATTCACTGGAATCCACATGGTGACTCCTGTGTATTGTCTTCTGACCTCCACATGCATCGTGTGGCATTTGTGCTCACACACACACACACACACACACACACACACACACACACACACAAATGTATAAAATGTAAGAAAATGGACTCATGGTCAAGAAATGGTTGTGTGGAGGCATTGGTCTTGTCCAGAAAATTTCAGTCTTACTAATGGCTTCATTCTTTCTATCCTTCCTTCTGCCTTCTCCTCCTCTTCACTCCTCTCTTCTGCCCTCCCCTCCCCTCTCCTCTACTTCCTTGGGCTGGGATCAAACCCAGGGTCTTGGGAATACCAGACAAGAACTCTGCTGAGTTCTACCCATAGGCCTCACCTGCTGATGTTTAGATGTCTTCTGTGTTTAAATAGTTAGGGTGTATCTAGGATATCCACTCTGACATCCTACTGTTTTCTCTTTCTTTGTTTCTTACTCTCTTCCCTTTCCCTCCTATCCCTCTCTCCTTCCCTTCCTTCTCCTTTTTGAGACAGTGTCTCTCTATGTAGCTCTGGCTGTTCTGGAACTCTATATAGACCAGGCTGGCCTCAAACTCAGATTTGCTTGCTTCTGCCTCCTGAGTGCTGGGATTAAAAGCTTGGGCCATTATACCTGGCTTGATAATGCTACTTTTTTTTTGTCAATATTTATTATTATTATTATTATTGTTATTGAGACAGGGTTTCTCTGTGTAACAGTCCTGGTGTCCTCAAATTTGCTTTGTAGACCAGGCTGGCCTCAAAGTCACTGACATCTTCCTGCCTTTGCCTCCCAAGTGTTGGGATTAAAGGCATGCACCACCACTTCCTTGGAATATTTATTATTATTAATGGGAGTAGTTTTTGTTTACCTCAAAATATGTAAGCAATATGGTTTTTACACTGTATTATTCATTTAGGTATATATTATCACTGTACTATTACCTGTAATTCAAATTTCATTACAAACTTGTATACAACCTAGGCAATTCACACTTATATTTTGCATTTGAGAACCACTTCTTAGTAACTTGCATTTTTTTAGTTTTCATTTTGAACCAAATCTACATTTAATAACAAAAAAGAACTTCTAATTATATATGAATTAAAATATAGAAATAGTACTAAGAGGGAAAATCTGGTGTTCTCCTACTCCTCAGCAGCCTTTTTTTTTTTTTTTTGCTCTCCAGATATTTCTTAAATTTGCACATACAATAGATTTAGCTTTAAATATAATTTGATAATTAGCAGTCATTCAAAAACAAACACATGAACAAACTCATTGCTCAGGAACTTTTACAATTATTTCTTCTTGAGTTTTTACAGTTTTATTGATACTGCTAAATTTGGTAGAGTTGCCTTTTTACAATAATTCTGTTTATAAAACTCATTTACTCTACAACCTATAACAAAAAGTTTGACTTGGTAATTTATGTCATTCACTTTATCAAATGTGCAACCTATTACTGCTTTAGAGAAGTGCAGGAGGTTGATTAGGTTGTATGAGAAGTCTGATCTTTTAAAAAAGTATGTACATGCCAAATTTGAACAGCTAAAATCCTTGAACTGATTCCTGATTCATGTGGCTGCTTAACCCTGTTGGTGCCCAGTGTATGTATGTCATGCCAACTCTAAAAGCCAGTTTGTTAGTTGCTATGAATCTGTTTCTTTGTATGCTATAAGCAACTAAGCATGCGTTCTTCCCTTTACTATTATTTCTAGATTTTTCTTTTTTTTTTTTTGTTTTAAAAACTACTTGGGTGTATATTTTACAAAAGTAGGGTCATATAATATGTGCTGTCTTTGTTCCTTCATTTTATCTGTGTTACTGTGTTATAATACAAAAGCTCTAGACAGCCACCTTCTGGTGACGAAGTGCTTTCTGGGGCTGAGAAATGGTTCAGTTGTGAAGAAGTGTTTTGCTACTGAGTCACATCCCTAACCCTGTGTCATACTTTATAAGCTCAACAGCTATATCCTTTCCTTCCTTCCTTCCTTCCTTCCTTCCTTCCTTCCTTCCTTCCTTCCTTCCTTCCTTCCTTCCTTTCTTCCTTCCTTCCATCCTTCCTATGTATTTATTTTGAGACAGGGTCTCTCCATGAGTCCTGGTTGTTCTGGAGCATATTATGTGGACCAGGCTGGCCTCAATCTTGAGCTCACAGAGTTCTGCCTGTCTCTGCCTTCTTTGTATTGGGATTAAAGGTGTGTACCGTCACACCCAGCTGTGCTATTTCCACTTGTAAGACGTACTCTTTTCCGTTTTCTGTCAACCTGGAAGTGTGGGTTTGCTTCTAGGTTTTTGCTTGCCTAGTACTGGTTGAATATCTCTTATCTTAATTTTGGATAGAGGATGTATCAGATGTTAAACTGGTAACAGATTCTATGCTTGATCTTAGCCAGTGAGCTAAGAAACAGTCTTTACTCTTAATTTTGGGCTAAGAAATATTTTGGACTCTTTTCCCAGATTTTGGGATATATGTCTATATATAATGTCCTACCTTGGAGATGACATTCTAACCGAAACCCAGAACAGGGTTTGTAAATTTCATAAGCATCCTATACATATAACCTGATATACACAAATATTTTTATTTAAAAATAGTTGTTTTATTTATGCGCGCGTGAAAACACACACACACACACACACACACACACACACACACACACACACACAGTCTGGCTAGATGTCATGGGGCCACCATGCCCTGGCAGCAGTATCTTCTCCATGTTTCTTCATCTCTTTTTCGAGTCTGTAGAGCGTTGCTTTGATGGCATCTATTTTTAGTGTGGTTTGGGAACTGGAGCTGACAGTATAAGCGGGTCCCTCTTTGCCTTTCCTTACCCCTTTGAGGTAAGGATCTTATGGGTGACTGGGGTCCTTCAGGACTCTCCACCCTGATGGCCCTCTCCCCACAGGCCCAGCAGGAGACACAGAAGGCAGCATTGCGCTACGAGCGGGCTGTGAGCATGCACAATGCCGCCCGGGAGATGGTTTTCGTGGCTGAGCAGGGTGTCATGGCTGACAAAAATCGACTGGACCCTACTTGGCAGGAGATGCTCAACCATGCTACCTGTAAGGTAAGGGGCTGCTCCGTTTTACATTGCTTCGTCTTACCTCCTCACCCCTTCTGCTCACTCTCCCCCTCCAGCCTTCCCTTAGCTTTGGTTTCATTTAGGGCGGAATCTGTCCTACCACTGCCCTGCTTGCCCTCCAGTGCTTCCATTCTAACATTTCCCTCTTAGGAGGCCTCCCCTACTCTCTGTCCTCTGGATGGGGCTGACCCATGAGCTGTTTCCAGGCAGTGGCTTTGGATTCAGTACCCACGTGTTAGGTTCAGCCGTGTAACTCCCTGTTCCTGTTTCCAGGAAGTTTCTCTTCACTGTCTTGCACTCTGCCAGTGTATCTTGGAGGGTTGACTTATGTGCCATTTCCAGGCCTCCGACAAGTAGACTGGGAAAGGGGGCACCCTGGCATGGGCTCACTGTGCCTCCTTCAGCTTGTCTGTGGCATGTGTCAGCTCCTGGGTAGTGACTGTGTCTTTCAGTTTTGGATGCCTAGAGAAGACACTTTATCTATTATGAGCTTCATGAATGGGTTTAGGTGTGTTGGGTAACCGTAGGGATGGGGGCACCCATGAACTTGTCTGGTTCTCTACTTCTGGAAATCTCCTGGTTCCATGCTGTTCTGGGCTACACACAGATAGGGAGCGTGTGGAAACTAGGAGAAGTTAGCATGCCTCCTCAGCTTTCCACAGGCAGTGCCTCCTGTCCTGGACTCCTAGCCACTGGCACTGAGGGGTCCCTCGGGATTATTTGGCTGCTCAATTGCAGTGTGCTTGAGGGTGTTCAGCCACTCTTAGGGAATGAGCTGGCTGTAAGTAACACCCTTCCATGGTATCAGCAAAGCTGAGTGGCATGTCATACAGGCGATGACAGGCAAGACTGTGGGGAAGAGGTGTTTACAGAGGCAAGTGCTTGAGATCCGTGTCCGAAAGAGATGGTAAGAAGCTCTTGCTGTCCCCAATCCCTGTCCTTCTCACTTTGTAGACAGTGGGGGTGGGGGGAGGGCTTTGTGGACATTCCTTTCCAGGTTCCCCCAGGGCAGTGTGCGTATTGGCAGCCTAGGGCTGATCCTGGGGTGTATGTATGCCAGCTCATTGATGTGTGTCCTCCCTATCCGGGCCAGGTGAATGAGGCAGAGGAAGAGCGGCTTCGAGGTGAACGGGAGCATCAGCGTGTGACTCGGCTGTGCCAGCAGGCTGAGGCTCGGGTCCAGGCCCTGCAGAAGACCCTCCGGCGAGCCATTGGCAAGAGCCGCCCCTACTTCGAGCTCAAGGCCCAGTTCAGCCAAATCCTGGAGGTAGCTAAGCTTGAAGGATGGGCCGGTAGAGGAAGTGCTGGTGTGCTTCTTTGGTCAGTGCTGGGGACTGATGCGGGTAAAACCTTGCCAGATCAGCCAGTGCTCTAGCAAGTGCTCAAAAGGACCCTGCAGGAGCTGGTAGAGAACATTGATCAAGAAGCAAAGGTAAATGAGGAAAGTGAGAATTGGTGGAAGCTGGGAATGGGGGCAAACCAGTCAGATGCAGAGGAAGAAAGGAGAGAAAGGGAGGAGGAGGAGGAGCCAATGGGAGGAAGGCTGGGTGGGGCTCAGGTGAGGAGGGACATTCAGAGAGTGTAGCAGGGCTGGAAAAAGCATTGCGGTTCAGTGTTGCCGAGGGTATCTAGGGGCTCTGGGGTAGGAGGCTGACCTTAGGGAAGAGTGCTGAGTGGGTTCAGAAGACATCTTATGGGTTACCTGTCTCCCCCTGCAGGAGCACAAGGCCAAGGTGACAGAACTGGAGCAGCAGGTGGCACAGGCCAAGACCCGCTACTCAGTGGCACTGCGTAACTTGGAGCAGATCAGCGAGCAGATTCATGCCCGGCGGCGGGGCTTGCCTCCTCACTCCTTGGGTCCACGACGATCCTCCCCTGTGGGGGCTGAAGCTGGTCCTGAGGGCATTGAGGATGGGGACAGTGGGATTGAAGGGGCAGAGGGCGGGGGCCTGGAAGAGGGCAGCAGCCTTGGGCCTGGTCCAGGCCCAGATACGGACACACTGAGCCTGTTGAGCCTGCGCACCGTGGCCTCTGACCTGCAGAAGTGTGACTCAGTGGAGCACCTGCGTGGCCTCTCAGACCACGCCAGTCTAGATGGCCAGGAGCTGGGACCCCAGAGTCGGGGACGCCGGGGAAGTGACGGTGGAGTCCGAGGGGGCCGGCACCAGCGCAGCGTCAGCCTGTAACTTTGTGCGGTGTTCTGGCTTGACTTCAATATGGGCAATCAGGGCCCCGCAGGCCTTTTTCTCCTCGAGTCCTGTCTGCCCCAGGTCTGGTCTGCAGCCTTGCCTGGGCAAGGTCAGCTGTGTCTCAGTCCTCTGTCCCTAGCTTTCTCACTGTTCCTTCTCAGGAGGCAGCTCTCTCTTTGCCTTACCCACCCAGAAGGCTTGCGCTCTGGCCCTGTCTCCTCTTCCCCTCCTGGCACTTGAGTCTCTCTGATGCTCTCTGATGTCCTCTTCCGACCTGACTTCTATCTGTCTGACTTTTCCCCTCAGGGAACTTGGTCAAGAAAAGATGCAGGAAGGTCATGTGAGAACACGTGTCCTAGCCCAAGTGGTTGGACAGGCCCTCACCTGTTGCTTCCTGGCATCGTCTTCCCAGAAGGCAGCTCCCCAGGGTGCCCTAGATATGCTGCTGAGTCCCGGCAGCCTGTGCTCTTGTCCTTCTGTCCTAGCCTGCCTGTGAGCAATGTGTAAACTGTCCGTGTGCCTCTGGAAGACACTACCTTCTGTCAGTGCACCCCTTGTGACCTTCGCTGCTGTGCTGTGTGTCCACAATTCAGTGTCAGGTGGAGGAGCTCAACTTTGTTACCAACGTGGCGATTAGGACCAACTCAAATGGCCCCTGTCTGTGTGGTTTGTCTCCAGCTGGGCTGGGCCCTTCTCATTGCCAAGGTGCTAGTAGGTCCCTGATGGGGTCTATGCTGGAGGGTAGAGATGTGAGATTCTCAAGGCTGAGACCTTGCCATCCCCACCTGCCTCTTCGTGTGTGGCTCTGGGCTTGCTTTTTTTGGGTAGAGGTTGGACTGGAGCTTGGCACCCTCCTACAGGGTGGCATTAGGGAATTTGGTGCTCAATTGTTCTCTAGTGCTCTTCCTCACGCCAGATCGTACCTACTCCAGGAACCTTTGGGGCGCGCTTTAAGCACAGATGCAACGCCTCCCGTGTGTGGGAGGAGTTGACCTGAAGTGAGAGGTCCCAGCCTCAAAGAGCAGCTCTGGGTGCTGGTGCTCCTGGGTCGTGTGAAGGGAAACCACACCAGATCTGGGTGCCTTGGAAGAGCTGACCTCCTGCTCCATCAGGAGGATGGGGGGGGGGGGCTTGCCCAGGGCTGGGGGAAGAGCACCCATGTCTCGCATGGCAGCTCCCAATTTTCAGGTTTGAGGATGGTCACAATGAGAACCGTGGGGTTTGAGGTGGCTGTTCAGGAAGAAGAGAAACGAGGACACGCGTGTGCGAGTGCATGTGCTGGTGTGTGTGGGAAAGGGTCAGTCCTGGTTATTTAATAAAATAGTTTATGTAACAGCCGTGAGTACTGTCTGGTCACACGTAGGCTATGTGGGCAAGGCTGGGGAACCAGTGCCCAGAAGACTGTGTGTGTAACGAGTGCCGGGGTGGGCTTGCTGCAGAGGGCCTGCAGGGTTGGAGTGACCATTGTTGGGACTAAGACCCCAGAGTGCTGGCACGGCACATAGTGTCCTGGGTGTGTCCACACATAAGCATTAAGGAAGGGGAGGGATCAAATTAGGGACGTGGCATTGAATCTGCAATATCATGACGTATTCACATAGGTAGTGACTCCTGACTTGGAGCATGTCTGACGTGTTCACACAGGTAGTGACTCCTGACTTGGAGCATGTCTGGTTATAGGAGGAGAGGTCTGAGTGTATTTAGACAAGGATGGAAAAGACCTGTGAAAAATCTAGTAAATCGGGTCCACAAGGAGCCTTGGAGGTGAAGATTGGACTGGAGCTGAGCCTTGCCACTTCCCAGTGCCTTCTAAACAGATGTGACCCACATCTGTAATCCTATCATTCAGGAGAAGGAAGGATGATCAGAAGTTCAAAGTCACCTTCAGCTACATAAGAGTTTGAGGCCAGCCTGTGCTACATGAGACCCTGTCTCAAAAACAAAGCCATGATCAAAAGACTTTGGTCTCCATTACAGCTGGGGCATGCTGCTAGCCTTGAGAGCTGAATTGAGGTAGTGGGTCAGCCCAGGAGAGAAAGAGAATTACCAGTGTGGTGGGGCTTTAGGTGGCAGGGAAGGGCAGAGTGGAGGCCAGGCCAAAGGTCAGAGGTACAAGTAGAGTAGTGATCCTGTGGGCAATGGCTCCCCAGGGCCATGGGGAGCCAGTACAACAGCATTCACTTTTGACAGGCACTGTCCAGGTCTTCCTTTGAGGCCGCCTTCCCTGATCTATCAGGAGTTTGTGGATAGACTTAAAAATTAGTTGTCTGCAGTCAGATGTGGAATGAGGCATCCTGGATATAGTGAGGTAGTTACTATAGTTAGACTTAGTGGTATGTTTTATGTTAAAAAAAAAAAACCACCTAAAATGACTCTTGGCAAACTTAGTATAATATAGTTCTCAGGAGTGAGCTTTTGAGGTGGTGCTGGCCAATCCCTGGGAGCAGGCAGAGTCCTTAAAGCTCCTGGTGCAGTGGAGCCTCAGGGAATGCTTGGGCTGTTTTCATGAGCTTTGTCCTAGGCCTAGTCACCTGCCAGATAGGGTGAGTGAACAGAAACTAGGAAGGTCAGAAAATGTCATGAAATGACCAGCCTCTCCGGAGGTGCTCCCCCACAGCAACCCCCATAAAGCTGCAGTACCACCTTGCTAACAAGGGTGCTTTTACATAACCAGTATCTCTGACCACACACACATTTGTGATGTCTCATTCTCCTGTCCACACTGTCATTCCACATGCCACCTGGGGTGAGTTCTAGATGGTGTCATTTCTGTTGAAGGGCTTGAGCTTCAGGCTCCCCTATGCTCAGCACACTCCTTGTACCCGGTAATCTGTAAAGGTGTTTTTGCTGTTTGTCCCCCTTGCAACCCAAACCTACAGCAGTCGACTTGGTTAGGAGATCAGTATTGAGCGGTACAAAGCCCCAGAGTCAAGTCTTCAGTCTGTTGGGGAGAGCTCACAATTTTATCACAGTGCAGCTGTGTGTAGCTTAGATGCTACAGTGACTCTTGTTGATTCTCCGCAGCTTCAGATGTTAAACCCAAGTCCCTGGCCTTGTGCATGACTAGGAAATGTTTACAGAGATTGCATTTTCTTCTCTTGTGTGTATTCGACAGCTTAACGACTGTGACTTGGAGCATGAGGGTGCCTCTCTGGCTGTCACTCATGCTCTATCTGCAGCAAGCAGAAGCCACCTGAAATCGGCAATTCCCTTGCATCCTGAATGTGACTCTGCCCTGATGGTCTGTGCGCACATGGACGAGTCACTCCGCTCCCAGTCCCTGCCCCTGTGTGCTTGGAGGGGGCTGGATTAGGTAGCGAACCTCAGGCAGTCGAAGGCACTGAAGTGGCAGTGAAGACTGCCCTGTAGGCGTCTGGTGCTGATGTAAGATAATGTTGTCGTACAGAGTATGGGTGGAGGCGGGGCACACTGGGAAGATGGATAAAGTCCAGTAGTGGTAGAGTAGTAGCTGTTGCTGCTGAAGATTCTGCTTTCTGTGTGAGGCGATGCCTGCTGGCGTTGGATTTCTCCTCTGGGGTAGACAGGTGTGCTCATCACACACTATGAAAACAAGCAAACAGTTGATATATTGAAGTATAACGTGGAGGAAGGGGTCATCAAGAAGAGTTTCTTTTCTAAGTAGGAGAGAACACTCAAGACCTAGGATGCAGTGAAGGAGCAGGGCCCTGGAGTTGAGAGAAGGGAGACTCACCTGGTGCCTCATTGTGAATGCTCTGTCTAGGTCACATTTCATCCGTAAAGCATGAAAAACATTCAAATTGCATTTGCTCCTGAAAAGATTAACTTCTGGCTACTTAGATTAAAACTATAGCTGCGAGAAAAATAGTTGTTCAGGCATTTGAACATTCTTATTTATAGGCCTGGGGACTGAACCTACTGAATTCAGGATCTGCTACTGAGCTCCATTCCACTCCACTGATGTCCACCCCATACCCCATCATTGAGCTACACCCTCATTCTGCCTAAAACTTTATGTTAGTAAAATACTAGGGATTCAGATTACAAAAGTAACAACTGCTTATAAAAACTCCAAACAGGACAAAATGAAATAGAGTGAAGGACCTGTGAGTCTCCTCTCATCCCATCTCTCATCCTCACGAAAAACCACATCTTTTCATGGTTTGTTAGGGTCCCGTCTTTCCGTATCTTTTCTTCTGTACAGACGCAACACTCACCTGGACTTGGCTCCTATCACACTGTGTTGTAACCTGCAGGTGCACTTCTTGTGTCTCCGACATCTTTGCATGTTGGCGGGACAGTAGTCTATCCTTAGTCATCCCCTTAAGGCCGAGTGTGGGATCTCAGCACTGAAGCTGAAGCAGGAGGATCAGAGTTCAAGGTCAGCTTGGGCTACGTGTGAGCCAGAGGTCTACCTGAGCTGCAGGAGAACTTGTCTTAAAAAACTAAAGCCAGGGGCTGGAGAGATGGCTCAGCAGTTAAGAGCACTGTGAATCTCTCTCTCTCTCTCTCTCTCTCTCTCTCTGTGTGTGTGTGTGTTGGGGGCTGAGGAAGCAGCATACACACTACAGCCTGTGCGGACATCAGAGGGCAATCTGTGGAAGTGGGCTGTCTCCTACCACATGGATCCAGTATATTGAACACAGGTCTCCAGGTTTGGCGGCAGGTGTCTAACAGCTGAGCCATCTCACTGGCCTGGTAGGATGCTAACATACCCATATGCATCTACAGTCTCAGTCATCCTGATTAATTTATAGGTGGGACCCCCTTTGCTTCCAGAAAAGTCATTTATCGGCCCATGTCATGTGAAGCTGGATAGATGGTTACATTGCTTATCCCCCAAGGTTCACAGTGCATCCTAAAATGGACTCAAAAGCTAGTTACCCTCGCAGGGCAAGGCACAACCTGAAAAAAGTTTTACACTGTGTGGAGTGACTTGGAGCAGGACACAGCCTGAGGTTAACGCAGAATAGTTTTTGTGAGATTGTCTTGGAGTGGTGAGACCTGCCTGACCCGAGGTCGTATGTATTCTGGCCTTAAGTTAACTGTTCTTTAGCATTCTTACTTGCAAGTACTTTCATATAAGAGAAATATTAACTCTATGCCTTCAAGTTCACAGTAAATGCTAATTGTGCTGCTGTCTTAGGAGGCTTGAACCAGGTGAAAGAGTGAAGGGCTCTTTCTTTTACTTCCCCCATATCTTTATAAATGTCCCCATATTTCTATCCTGTCTTAGACAGGGTTACTGTTGTTGCAATGAAACACCATGACCAAAGATACTTGGGGAAGGAAGGCTTCATTCAGCCTACGATTCCACATCAGAGGACATGATCAGAGGAAGTCAGAACAGCAGCTCAAACGGGAGGGGCCTCGAGGCTCTAGCTGAGGTAGAAGCCACCGAGCAGTGATGCTTACTGACTTGTAACTCATGGCTTGCTCGGTCTGCATTCTTAACCGGATCAGCAGCCCAGGGATGGCCCCATCCACAATGGGCTGGGCCATCCCTGCTCAACCACTAATTAAGAAAAGGCCCTACAGCTCCATCATATGGAGGCATTTTCTTAATTGAGCTTCCCTCCTCTCGGGGGATTATAACTTGTGTCAAATCGACATAAAACTATCCTAAAAGTTAGCTTACCTAAATTTATTTTTATGTGTATGTTTCTGTGTGTGCCTGAGGAGGGCCAGAAGAGGGCACCAGATTCCCTGGAACTGAAGTTCCAGGTAATGGTGAGCTGTCCTGTGTGGATGCTAGGAACCGAACTCACATCCCCTGGAAGAGCAGCATTCACTCTTAACTGCGAGCCCCCTCTTTAGACCCACATTTGTCTTAATTGACATGTTGAGTTTGGGTGGCAGAGCCTAGCTTGTTGAGGCTGTCAGGCTCAGGCTTGACTGAACTCTAAAAACAAACATAGAACTCTGAAATAATCTAAGAAAATACAAAGTATGCACAGCACCAGAGAGGAAGTGAGCCCCAAGATATGTGTGATTGGCTGGGAGAAGTGGGAGAAGGTTCCTTAGGGAAATGCCCAGTGTCTTGTAGCATAAATGTTGGCAGAGGCGCCAGTATTGTACACAGCCACACTGGCTTTATTACCCTCGCTTATCTTGACTTGCCTTAGGTTCCTAGGTGTGGGGCTGTTCCTGAGGCTCACTGAATTCTTCAGCTGCTGACAGATAAGAGCTTTATGAACCTGGTGTCAGGGAAATCACCAATAAATGGAGTTTTAGACAGGCCTCACCCTGGTTGGCTCCAGTGGAGGCTGTTATCTAACACTAACAGGAAGCCAGACCCCGTGAAGGAAACAGAGTACACAGTAGAGAGAAGGCTTGGGGGGGGGGGAGAGGAGTCACATTCCTGGAATATCTTTAAAATTTTTGCTGGAGGGGCTGGAGAGATGGCTCCGCGGTTAAGAGCACTGCCTGCTTTTCCAGAGGTCCTGACTTCATTTCCCAGCAACCACATGGTGGCTCACAGTCAACTGTAGTAAGACTTGGTGCCCTCTTCTGGCCTGCAGACACACATGCAGTACAGAACATTGTATACACAATGATTAAACAAATCTTTAAAAAAAAAAATGCTGCTGGCTGCTTTTCCCGAGACCCGATTCCCCAGCACCTAGATGACAGCTCACAGCTGTCTGTAGCTCCAGTTCCAGGGGATCTGACACTTTCACACCAATGCACATAAAATAAAGTTAAATCATTAAAAAAGAAATATGAGGTCTTGTTCATACTCTTAGGGCTTTTATAAAGAAAGATTGCTCAAATTAAAAAAAAAATTCCCTGGAAAGAACTCTATTAGGAAGAGGACTGGGAGAATGCACCTGAAGATTTGTCTGTAAATTCCACAAATCACATGCCTGGAAATCAGCAGGCTGAAAACATGCCATTTGCCAGTCAAAATGCAGTTGCTCAGCATGAAGCTTTTATGTGTCATAGGATTTTTCTCTTATTATTTTATGTGTCTTTTGTCAGCGTATGTGAGCAGTGCTCGTGAGACCAGGCCAGAAGAAGGTGTTGGAGCCCCTAGAACTGGAGTCACAGACAGTTGTTCCCATGCAGGTGATGGGAGCTGAACCTAGATCCTCTGCAAAGAAAGGCAGCCAGTGCCCTTAACTGATGAGCTACCTCTCCTTCACTCATTTTTGTTTGTTTAATTAAGAAAGAGGCGTGTGTGTGTAGGTGGATGTGTGCGTCTCTCTGTGTGTGTCTATGTTGGGTATTTTTACGTGATGTGGGTGCTTTCGGAGGCCAGAAGAAGGCATTGGATGTCCTGGAGCTGGAGCAGAGGGAGTTGTGAGGTGTCTGAAGACCCAAGCAGGGTCCTCTGCAAGAGCAGGGAGTACTCTTAACAACTGAACTGTTTCTCTAGTCACTTACTGTTTGTTTTACTGGAATGTGTTGGATGTCTCCACAGTTCTGTTTAGGTGACTACAGGGCGAGGAAACTGCTGCTGCTGTTGATGCAGAACACACTAATATTATTGGTACATTAACACACACACATATACATGCATATATTTTGAAGTTTTGGAAATTTAGTTGTGTTGTCAAATTTGGTGAAAAAAAAAAAAGAGTCTCCCATCTTACCGTGTTGGGTTGGCATTATAGAGAAACTAACAGCTGTATTGGTCTAGACACATTAAACTTACCACCCCCCCTTGTACAGAGCTAACTCAAGGCACAAAATGTGTAAGTTCTTATCTATGTGGGCTTGACTACAGAAGCTAACATTCCACTCTCGAAGTAATGAAGAAAACACTGTTGCTCTCCTGAAGACTCTCGGGCTGTGAGACGTCCCTGCTGCATGTGATGTGCCTTTTCAGGTTTGAACATTAAACAGCCATGGTGCAGTGAACACAGGAATAGGCCTATTTACCTCCCAAATCTTAAACATGGTTCAGAGCCTGCAACCTAGAGAAGGAATTGAAATTTCCCTGAGAATCTCATGGGAGAAGGAAAAGGCTGAAGCCTGGGGCTAGCCAGAGCGGAGCTTGTCTTCTGCACGATTCCACACACTTCTGAGGACTCGTCACCTTGCAGGGGACTGGAGCTCAGATGGGCAGGACCACATCATGATCAGGACTTGGTAGCAATGCAGACCTCATGTTAGGACACCAAAGATGGACTGGGCGGGGGAATGGGGTCGCTGAGTTTTCCTTGAATAAATACCTGTTCATTTTCACAATGTACAAGTTCCGAGATGACTTTTTGGCTGTTGCTGACTCAGCTGAGCTCCCCTGGGAAGTGTGTGCGCAGACTCCTGATATGGCCACCGTACACATGGAGCCTACTTTTGCAAACAGGGGCTTTATTGACCATGGAGCACTTGTGCCGGGTACCTCAAATTCCTTTTGTCCTTGTGAGTGTTTCTGAGGACGTTTGAACCACAAGATACTTTTGGAAAAGCCTTCTGTGACAGTCCACTCATGCTCTACATAAGTCAGATGGACACATTTGAGGTAAGAAAAAAAAAGACTTGAATTGGGTTGGAATTGTGCACCTGAAGCCAGGCTGAACTCTGGATATACCAGCCGCTTTCTGCTTCTGGATCTAAGTGACAGTCTACAAAAATCAGATAGGAATACTGGCTCTCTACTGCCTATGTCACCAACATCACATGTTGGAAATTCACATGTAGTTCCTAGAATAGCACCATAGTCCAGAGGAAGTTATCCCAGTGCTCCAGAAGGCACGGGAAGCCTGGGGAGCAGGTACAGGAGATTCCCTTTGTGCTTTCTGCCCTCACTGGTTCTTCTGCTTATTTTCCCTTCAGACCTACTACTCCTCCACAATTCTCCATTCTAGCCATTGATTATGACAAACCAAATAAAACAAAAATGCAACATTTGTGGTCCCCAAATAAAATAAAATTGTTGAACTGTCGTAAATTTTCTAAATTTATTTTCTTCCATCCTTCTTCCCTTCTTTTTCTTGGTTTTCTCTTTCCTTCCTTTATTTCTTCTTTTTCCCTTACCTCCCTCCTTCCTTCATTATATATATATATACATATATATATATGTATATGTATGTATATTTTTTTGAGACAGAGTTTCTCTGTGTAACAGCCCTGGCTGTCCTGAAACTTTCTCTGTAGATCAGGCTGTCTAGAACTCAGATCCTCCTGTCTCTGCCTTCTCAGTGCTGGGATCAAAGGCCACCATGCCTGGCTTTGGTTCTCTCTCTCTCTCTCTCTCTCTCTCTCTCTCTCTCTCTCTCTCTCTCTCGTGCGCGTATGTGTGTGTGAGTGTGTGCTGTGTGCACGTGTACATGCGAGAGTGAGTGGGGAGAACTCAAGTCATAGCACATGTGCAGTGGTCAGATCGCTTGCTGCTGTGTTGTGTACTCCAGGTGAGCTGACCTACAAGCTCCTGGGAGCTTCTCCTGCCTCTGCCTCCCACCTTGTCCTAGGCATTCTGGGATTACAGCTGCACGGCACACATCCAGCTTTGTATGCGGGTTCTTAGGAATAAACTCAGGTTGTCAGGCCTGCATGACTAGCATTTTTACCCCCTAAACTATTTCTCAGGTTCTTTTTAGACTGCCTCAGATTCAAGGCTGGCCTTGAACTCCTGACCCTCTAACATCTACTTTCCAGTGCTGAGATCCCCAGCATTCCAGCTCCCTTCCTTTCCTTCTCCTCCTCTTCCTCCTCTTCTTCTCTCACAGAATGTCTATGTAGCCCAGCGCTAGACTCAATTTTGCAATCCTCCTACCGTTGCTATCAAGAGATGGAATTACAGGCATGGGCCACCATACTCAGACCTTAATGTCTTTTTTTCCCCAACGTTACAGAAGATCTTTGGGTGACTGTCCAGGCAACGAGATGTCTCTGTCAATTCTAGAGTTTTGGAGGCTGCTTACAATGTACTTCATGTTTACTTAGGTAATGTTATACCTTCTGGGGTCCTTGATGGAGTTGAAGACAAATAGTTATAGTTTTCCTTAGTTATGATAAAAGATAAATTAGATATGAAACTTTCCAGATACAAATAGACTAAATATTGTAAGAGTGAATTTTGTTTGATACCTGTTTTGCTATATATAATTTTATTATGTTTAAGTTAAAACCTTCCTTTATATTTAGTCAGAAAAGGGGAGATGATGTGGGAGTCCCCTCTGTATGCTGTGAATATATTTTATTGCCATTGGTTACTAAGGAAACTGCTTTGGCCTATGGCAGGATAGAATATAACAAGGCAGGAAATCCAAGCAGAGATAGAAGAGGAAGGAAGGTGGAATCAGAGAGATGCCATGTAGCCTCCAAAGAAGCAAGAGGTAACAAACTACGAGCCTTGTGGCAAAATATAAAAGAATAGAAATGGGTTAATTCAAGATGTAAGAGCTAGCTAGAAATATGCCTGAGCCATTGGCCAAACAGTGTTGTAATTAATATAGTTTCTGTGCAATTATTCAGGCCTGGGTGGCTGGGCGACAAAGCACAGTCTCCATTTATACCCAGTCAGTTGATTCTGTGGGCCAAGTTCTCATGGGGTCCCTGACTCTTCTGGTTCCTCTGATCCTTCGTCTTCCTCCTCTGCAAGACTCCCTGAGTTCTGTCTAATGTTTGACTATGGGACTCTGGATCTGCTCCCAGCGGTTGCTGGATGAAGCATCTCTGGTCTCTTTGATGACGTTTCTGCTAGACTAGGCTCTGGTCCCAGAACACTCTGCAGGCAGGACAAACTATAGGTTGAAAGTTTTGTGGCTGGGTTGGCATTCCAATCCCTCTGCTTGAGGACTTGACTGGTTACAGAAGACGGCTGGTTCAGGCTCGGTGTCCTCCATTACTAGATGTCTTTGCTAGGTTACTCTTGTAGATACCTTGGAGTTTCCTTTGCACTAGGTTTCCACCTTGTCCTTGAGATGCCCCCATATTCCATTCGTTTCTCCCACTATTTACTCCCCCCTACTACTTGATTACCCCGTTCCCACCCTCACCCATTCCTAGTGCACCCACAAAATCTAGTCTATGTCCCCTTCCCAGGGAGATCCTCACACCTGCCCTTAAGCCAGCTGGATCTCTGAGTTTGAGGCCAGTCTGGTCTGCAGAGAGAGAGAGTTCCAGGACAGCCAGAACTATAGAGAGAAACCCTGACTTGGGGTGGGGAGCAAAGGAGAATGCCTACTTCAGGGCCAATTCTATACTTCTTTTAAAGAAGAGCTGTTGAAGACGACACAAGTCAAAACAGCAGTGCCACCTGTCACCCACGGAAGCACTAGGAAGGTAGGGTACCATTTGGAGACAGACCAGGTTCATCCACCTGCCTTTGTGTGTGCCGACATGGACTCCCACACTGGGTGGCACAGGGGTGACAGGAGGAGGAGGGGAACTCACCCTCTGCCTCTCCTTGCTCCTCCCTAGCTCCCACCCCACCCCACCTCCCTCTATGAAGTCTTCTGCCTTCTTTCCACCTCCCAGGGAACCTCTGTGGCATGCCGAGGGACAGTGCCCCATCATTTGCAACCTTTTGGAGTTTCTGATGCCTTGACTCTGGGCTCCGGCCAGGTGCAAATGCCGTTGTTGCCTGTCCACGCCTTCTGGCTTTGGAGGGTGGGTCCAGGTTGGGCTCCTCAGCAGTGGAGCCCACACTTCCGGGGAAGGAGAGCAGAGCCTTTAGGGTTTCTCAGCATGTTGTTTAGCCTCGTGTGAGGAAAGCAAGCTCTTCCTGTCCTCTGACTTTAACTGGGCCGTACATGAGGAGATCGCCCTGAACAGAACCGTGAGAGGACACTGGACTTCCTCCTGGGCTCGGTTCACAAATCGCATTCGTTAGGTATGTGGGGCCAATGGCAAATTGTTTCCTGGACTATTTCATAAACGAGTGGGGTGAGGCACATCTCATTTTCCCCCAGGTAGGTATAACTCACCATTTTAACAGATTAGGAAGGCATGACTCATAGGGAGCACACAGCTCATAAACTTCCACACTGGAGTCCAAACAAGCCACAGCTCTTCACACATCATCTTAACTGCTTGTGGAAAGAAACAACCCAGAGCATTAAACAGGGCTCAGCGGCTATGAGTGTGGGCCCCATAACATTCCAGCAAGATGGTTTTCTCTTGTCAGTGCCCTGAGCAGAAGCCCTCTCCACCAGTGGGACTTTTTAACGTTTGGTTTTCTGTGTGTGCCCGAGAGTATGTATGTGCAACACAGGTGCGCAGGTGTCCCTGGAGACCAGAAGATGGCATCAGAGCTCCTAGAACCGGAGTATGCATTGGTCACATCCACCCATAGCTCACTCTTCCTTCCCCATAGACACCCCCTGCCTTCTTTATGTCCTCTCCTTATTTGTTTAACCCATAGTCCAATTAGAACTTAGCACCTGATGCTGTTGATCTGGCGTAGGCCTTGGGTTCTAACCACAGCCCCAGTGAGTTCATGAGCACGACAGCTGTGTCATCTCCGGAAGCCAGCATTTCACAGTGCTCCTCCCCACCATTATTTTCATTTCTTAAAGATTTAGTTACTTTTATTTTGTGTGTATGAGTGTTTTGTATACAAGTATGTATGTCTGTGTACTGTGTGTGTGTGTGTGTGTGTGTGTGTGTGTGTGTGTCTGGTGCCCTTTGAGGCCAGAAGAGGGCATCGGAGCTCCTGGAACTGGAGCTATAGTTATGAGCCACTGTGTAAGTGGCTGGGAACTGAACCCAGGTCCTTTGCCAAAGCAGCAAGTGCTGTTGCCTGCTGAGCCATCTCTCCAGCCCCATTTCCACCTTATTTTTATTTTTAATTGACACAAAACAATAGTTAGCAATTTATGTCATACGGCCACCTTTCAGTACTTTTTGCAATGTGTAATGATCCACTTAGGGTAGCTACAATGTATCATTTTAGAGATTTATTATCTCTTTGTGTTGGAACATTCAAGATCCTGCCTGTACCAGCTCTTGCTGTTGCTTACAAATTCTAGTACTCAAGGCCGAGGCAGGAGAATTGGGAATTCTGAGCTAGCCTGAGCTACATAGCAAGATGAGATGCTGTGTCAAAACAATGACAAGTAAAAATAAATCATCTCTATTGTTCACTTAGTTGTAACTAAAGCTACACTTGGTGTTATATACTTTTGGTAACCATAGTTACGCTCTGTGTGTCTCACACACCCATCCCTTATCGTGTTTCCCTCTCCCCATTAAAGTGCCCCCACGTGGGAGCCGCGTGTCTTGTCTCTTCCTTTTGCGCGTGTCTCGTCTATCCTGTGTTCGTCCACATACCCCACCCCGCCGTTTTTAAAGGAATAATAGATGTAATTGATAATGAAAGTGTAAAACCCTATGGGAAGTTCCATGGCTTCAGAATGGTCATTCTGACTGTACAGAAAATGTTCACTAAGATGCATGGAGTCTGGGACTGGACAAATGATTGTTTGAGAAGCTGCCTTAATCCAGCACTGTGATCCTTTTATTTGTGAGTTCATTACAATAAAGAGATTTATTCTGATGGGAGTTATCCTAGTTGTCTTACCTGTCCAGAAAAACCTCCCTGGAAACACCTTCATAGCCACAGCCAGAGGTGAGTCTCCTGCGTGATCATAGGTCCTGTCAAGTCGACAGTGAAGGTTGACCATGCCCACAGGGTGACAAACAATAGTTTATTTCTCACAGCCTGGGAGGCTGGAAACCAGAGAGCAAGACGCCAGCATGGACGGTCTATGGCGAGGCTGCTTCCAGGTTGGGAACCATCCACTTCCTGTTGCATAGCTGCCCAGGGGACGTGCGCTCATCTGGGGTTGCTTTTGTAATGGTTCCACCTTCAGGACCTAATTACCTTCCAAGAACACCACCTCCAAATACTATCACATTGGGGGCTAGGGTTCCAGTATATAAATTTGGGGTGATTATCTGCCATGAATCTATCTACCAGTTTGCTTCCCAATGGCTTTTCTCTACAGCCTGCCCTGTTCACCCGCCTGGCTCTAGAGCATCCTTCAGCTTAACAATCTCCCAACTCTGTATGTAAGAGAAGTCTGTACTTTAGAGGAGCACACCCCTTTAGTGCCAAAAGGGTCTGACTCTTCCTGATGGTTGGAGTCTTCCTCACACTGTCTCCTGTCTCTAGGACACATGAATGGGATTCCAGAGTGGTAGAGAGGCCCGGAGGGCAATGAGTACCCCTTTTCACATGGTCTGTTTGTTTGCTTGTTTATTTACTCATATATTTACGAGTTAATGGGTGGGCACTCGAATGTTACAGTGTGTGTGTGTGTGTGTGTGTGTGTGTGTGCCATATGTGTGCTGGTGTCCTTGGAGTCCAGAAAAGGGACTGGATCTCCTGGGGGCTGAAGGTATAGGTGGTTGTGAGCTGCCCCATGGGTGCTGGGAACTAAATTTGGGTCCTCTTTGAACCATCCCTCAAGCCCTGCTACCTTTTATTTAAGTTTGTATTTGCAGGCTCATCCTCTGTATCTGGAAACGTCCACATTTCCCCGACTCCCCTGGCTTCTTCTTCTTCTTACACTGGCTTACAAAAAGTCATTTGCATGCAAATATATAATAGACTTTGAGCATATTCTCCACACACCTCAGTGTCCTCCCCCTTCTCATTCCACCCTACCTGCCCTACCTCGTCATGTGTGTGCGCATGTGTGAGCCTGGAAAGCTTTTTATGGAAATATGAATCAGTGGGTGGAAAACCCAGTTTTGAGGCAAGAAATGAGGCAACTGACCTAACCTCTTCTCCAGCCCTTCCCTTCAGGTCCCTGTGGCGCCTACATCTCTCCAGGGTTTCCTTGATGGGTCACCTCAAGAAAGCAGCCTGGTGTTTCCTTCCTGTCATAGCCTGGAACCATGGTCTCCCTAGGTCACCTTCAGTGACGTCCTGCATGGTTCATCAAGTCATGCTACCACTTGGCTGCCTGCCACTACCCCCTGATCTGACGCCCCACTTTTTGGTTAGCAACTGCAGGCCTTCTGATGCACTTTGGTCCAGGAACTCCATCCTGTGGCACTCTCTGAGGCTCAGGTTTAGGCTCCCCAGACTTACTTTGGTGGCTTCCCTCACCCAACAACCATCTCTTCCTTTGTCAGGCTCTTGAAAATGGGACTTCCACAGTGGTTTGTGGGCTCAGCTGAGTCTTGAGCCTGAGGGACCCAGCCTCAGCCTCAGGCCAGCCCTGGCGAGTCAATTAGAAGCTCTAGGGAAGCACTCGATGGGGACAGTGCTGGGACAGAAGAACATATCCAGAATGAATCATACCAGGTACCGGGCCTTTCTCCTAGGCATTCTAGAATCAGAGTTCATGTAAGAAAATCATACACTGTTATCTTCCCCTATGTCTGGGCTCTTATAAGTAGCTGCATGGATCTGGCAAGTTCTTGGGGGCTCCTGAAGCCAGAAGAAAGACACACAGTTGATTGCTTGTTCTCTGGTGGGCAACACCAGGGCATGGTCTCCCATCCAGCTCTGCTCTCCCACCTCCAGGCCTCACACTTTGGCTCATTTTTTCCCCCAGCCATTGCACATGCCCAGGAAGAACATATGCAGATGACTTGGTTGACTGCCAGGCATATGACTGGTGTCATAAAGAGGGACAGAATGTTTGCAGAGTCTTATTTCCTCTTCCACCTTTGCACGACACAGAACCGTCCTTGAGAGATGCAAATGCCACCTGTCTTTTTTCCTTGTGAGACCTTAGACACCCCAGAAGATTTTGCTCTGCTGGCTACTGTGAGTTGTAAAAGTGGTGAGTGATTCCAGGCTAGTGTGAAATCAGCCCAGCTCTGCATTTCATTGGCCTGTGTCTATCTGCACAGTATCAAGAGTGGGTACCAATAATGTTCCTAACTCAGGAGGATGATAATCAAGACTTCCAACCAATTTCTCTTCCTCTGTCCACTTCTATTAAGGATGAAGAAATTGGTTGTGACTCACTTTACTAGGCTAACCTAAGTCAAAAATTCTCCCTCATAAAGAGGAGCCTCCCCTCATAGCCCAGGGCAGCAGGCCCTTGGCTTATGCCCCATACTGGTGAGTTCATCTGTGGAGCTGTTTTCTGCCTCTGCTCTTTAGCTCCTCCCACTGCAGGTCTGCATCCTACATCTTGAGGTTTTAGGATACAGAAACTCATCTCTTCCTTTTGCATAAGGCAGGTGCAGTACTATGGAACCCTCCTGGCTGTGTAGATATCAAGGGAGAGACAATAGCCATGTTATCCTGTGTATCAGTCACCATAGGTTATGTGAAGCTGCTGTAACAAGTCATCCCAAGGTACTAGACATTACAACATCACATATTTGTTCCTTGCGTATGTTATCTCAGCTAGTTGTGCATCTGTTCCATGTCATCTCCACCTAGATTAAGGGAAAAGGTTCTAGACTGGGGATAGTGGTGCATGCCTCTAATCCTGGCACTTGAGAGTCAGAGGCAGGAGGATTGCTGTAAGTTCAAGGCCAGCATGGTTTACACACTGAATTTCATGCTAACCAGTATAGTAAAAGCCTGTTTCAAAACATCAACCAACTAAAATGAAACAAACAAAACAAAACAAAAACAAAAAGGGAGAAGGAAGGGATGAAGGAAAGAAAGAAAGAAAGAAAGAAAGAAAGAAAAAAAAGAAAAAAGAAAGAAAGAAAGGAAGGAAGAAAGAAAATATTACACATGAATTATTGGAAGCTGGGCATGGTGGCGCTTGCCTTTAATCCTAGCACTCTAAGAGGTAGTAGAAGCAAGCAGATCTCTGAGTTCTGGACCAGCCTGGTTTACATAGTGAGTTCCAGGACAGCTAGGTCTTAGTTTGTCTCAAAAACAAACAAACAAACAAATGACAAAAACTAAACAAACCAAAAACTACCAAACAGCATCAACAAAAAAGAATTGTTGATGTCGTGGGGGAGAAAAAAAAAAAAGAGCAGTGTAACAGGCCTGACAGAAATGAAGATACTCTGAAGAGAGACTGTGTCCCTCGGTCTAGGAGACTATTAAAACAATGGGCCCCACAGGAATAGCGATCACCCCAGAAATGTCATGCTGGGAGAAACACAAGGTGCCAGTGTGGAACCTCATCTCCCAGAAGAATATTTCACATGTTCTACCCACTCATCTGACCGCCTTACAGGCTAAGACTGCAACCCAGATGATGGGGGGTGGTCAGTGGTAGGCAGAACCACACCTCGACAGGGACTGTTTAGGTGTCGCATCCTTGGCTGTCTACTTCACTGCCGGCGCCTTCCTGAAAGCTGTGTCTACATTTTCAACTTGTTTTTCTGAGCTATCTTCCTGTTTTCTTCCCACCTCCTACCCCACGCCTTTCATAAAGCCTAGCTCAATTGCAGTTTGGAAGTAACAAGAGCTACTTAAAAGTATCTTATCACATTAAATTACCTAAAGGCAGATACTTTATCTCCCAAGATAACCTCTGCTTCATAGGGTTTCTGCCAATCCAGGAGAACACGAAATGTTTAGTATGGGCATGGAATAATCAATAAACATCGACATCATACCTCAAGTGGCAAATCCAATTCCACACTTGACCTCTGAAGGGTCAGCGTTCATGAATCTCTGTTTCATGTAGAATTATGAAAAAAAATGCAGAATGCCATTTTAGGTGTATTTAATGTACCCACCTAACTGTACAAGATGCGTAAGAAACATAAGGGAATCTTGTGTTAAGAGCCAGGCCCCATTTCCAAGGTGTCTCATTATATATATAATGAAAAAAGGAAAGAAATCCAAAATCCAAAGCCCTCCTGGTCTTAGCATCCCCCAGAAAGGCTTTAGGGGTTGAGAAACGTGTTTCGAAGTCTCTATAAGCATCAACAGGGGCAGTGGTGGGCTGTGGCATTCTGTGGACAGGACAGGAACACCGGACACTCTGTGTTCGCCAGCTTTCTGACACTCTGGCAAAAGACCTGGGGGAAGTAATCTACCGGAAGCAGAAAAGCTGTGCGTTGGCTCCAGGTTTCAGAGATGCAGTCACTTGGTTCTATTGTTTGGGCTCGAGGTCAGGGAGCATCGGGGTGAAAGCCGTGGCTGAGCAAATCTCACCTCACCGAGGACGTAATCAGAAGGACTGCAAGAACAAGGGGCTAGGGACAAAGCGTACCCTTCAAAAGCATGTCCTAGGGACCCACTTGCTTCAAGATGTTCCCAGCTATGGATTTATGAATGTGTTAGCACATAGGTGAGGACAGAGCCCTCACCATCCAGGAGCCACCTTTTCAACTTGTTTCTTGAGCCACCTTCCCTGTTTCTTCCCATCTCCTACTGTGCCTTTCTGAAAGTCTAGCTCAATTGCAGTTTGAAAGCAACAATGAGTTAATGACAAGTACCTTATCTCATTAAATTGCCATAAAGTAGGTACTTTATCTCCCAAGATATACATAGTATCAAGGAATGCGACAAGGAGCTACCTCTGAACTCTGATGTACTGAGTAGCAACATGAGAATCCTTAGGTGCCCGTTTGATATTCTCTTTGAGCACTGGCTTCAGAGAGTCTACGCTGGAGATCCTGGGGACAGTATGCTTGACTCTACCACCACATTCCCCCTGGTCAAGCTTCTTCTCGGAACAGATACATGTGACTGACGCACTCCTTAGACAGCAGTCAGAGTTCACCCCAACAGCTCTTTGCCCTGATCCTCCAGGCTGGGCTCTGAGATGGGCTGCATTGACCCACAATACACCATAAGAGTGATTCAAGGGAATGGAGTGGACAACATGTATGTGGAGA
Organism: Alexandromys fortis; assembly: GCF_014885135.2. NCBI lineage: Eukaryota > Metazoa > Chordata > Mammalia > Rodentia > Cricetidae > Alexandromys > Alexandromys fortis. Next base: position 493,168 of record NW_026068258.1, on the reverse strand, counting down.
TCTGACGTAGAGGCATAGACAGTAGGAAGGGATGACTTGGAAAATCCTTCAGTGGGAGAATTCTTCAGTTTTGTCCTTAGCTATTTTTTTATTGTTTATCTCAACATGCCTCTTTGTTTATTGGAAATGTAGCAAGCAGGTTGAGATGCTGCCCTAGAGAGCTCAGTGGACTAGCTGCTGCATCCTGTTTGACTGATGGTTTATTGCAGGACACAGACAGCAAAACCCACTCGAGAACAACCTATGCCACAAGAGCTGGCGCTCTCCTACCTACCCCACCCATCACCACACCCTTCCATGATGAAGCTCCATTTCACCTAGGGTGTCATAACTAGATTGCAGGGTTCTTGCAGGGACTTTCCAAAGGTGGCTGTCCATGTGCTGCGGCCCCTTGTTACTATAGTAACTACATTATAAAACTAGAGAGAAATGCAGTTAGCGATTAACCTCCTATGTCAGTTCTTGGAACTGGTTGTAAGCAAGTACCACTCATGCAGAAATTAGGGGTGGAAGGGCTGGGGAAGCAGGGTATGTTTCCTCTTTTTTTCTTTTCTTTTCCTTTTCTTATTTTTTCTTTTTCTTTTTTTGATTTATTGAGACAGGGTTTCTCTGTAGCTTTAGAACCTGCTCTGGAAGTTGCTCTGTAGATCAGGCTGGCCTCGAACTCAGAGTTCTTCCTGCCTCTGCCTCCCGAGTGCTAAGATTAAAGGCGTGCACGGTCACTGCCTGGTCATGGTATACTTATTAAGCTTTCTACAAGAGCCTGTGGACTATACTGTGAGTTCTTGGCACATATGTTGGGGCCACTGTAGAACATTTTGAGGAACCAAACTGTGTCTCTCCATTGTGTAGTAGTGTTGATGGTCGTTGGGACCAGGGTTGTGGTGTGCAAGGCTGTTGTGTGCAGGCTGTGATGTGTAGAGCTGTGGTATTTAGGTTGACTACAGTCTGAACACCATTCAACTTATAGAGTGCAGGGTTGTGGTGTTCAGTTTGTACTGTGCAGGTCTATGATCTTCAGTTTGTAGTGTGCAGCTGTGATGTTCGGGCTGTGGTGTGCAGGCTGTGGTGTGCACGGCTGTGGTGTGCAGGGCTGTGGCGTGCAGGCTGTGGTGTGCAGAGCATGCTGGCTTGGAATCAGGATCCTTGACTGATTTTTGAAGTTCTTACTCTTTATTTTTGATGTGAGGAGACTAGCATGGCCTCTTTCATTGGGTAGATGGTCTGGAACAAACCATTCAAGGAAGGTCTCCCAGTCCAACTTGATGCCATCTATGTCTCTCCTGTACTCATAGAAAAGCTGCCTGCACAAGCTCAGCCTATATTTCCAGGTCAGGCCATGGAGGCTTGAGCAGTCATGGCCAGAGTGAGAACCCTGCGTGGACTTCTGCAGGTAACCCCACCAAAGGAGTATATGCTACATTCTGGTCAGATTCATATCCTCCCTTATCTTCTTCCTGATGTGGGAATAGTTTCTTATTAATAAAGAAACTGCCTTGGCCCATTTTATTGGATAGAAAATTAGGTAGGCGGAGTATACAGAAGAGAATTCTGGGAGAAAGAAGGTTAGAGGAAGAGTCGCCATGGTTCTCCCGCTCCAGACAGACGCAGGTTAAGATCCTCCTTGGTAAGCCAGCTCGTGGGCTACACAGAATATTAGAAATGGGTTAGAACAATATGTAAGAGCTAGCCATAAGGAACTGGAACTATCCGGGCCAGGCAGTGTTTGAAAGAATACAGTTTCCGTGTAATTATTTCTGGGCATAAGCTAGCCATGCGGGCGGCCGGGTGCCGGGGACGCAGCCCTGCCACCGCTCCTGTTTCAACATCTTCCCACACACCCATCTCCTTCTTTCCCCTCCTCTCATCAAGTCCTTTTCCACTTTCATGTTTTTGTTTCTGTTTTTATTTTTTATAAGCTCACAAGTTGAGCTGGGCAACTCGTGTGGGTACGAGTGTGACACCATCCCTTGGAATGTGAGAAACTCGCCAGTGTCCCTGAAGACAATGACCTCCTCTCTCCATCAGCCCACTACTGCTCTTAGCTCCCCTAGGTGGGATTGGGCCTCACAAGCCTCTTCCCCATCTATGATTGGATGAAAAACCTTGGTTTTGAGACCTAGCTTTTCTCTTCCACATCTTTGAGGCTCTGGAGGCCTGGGCTGGTGTCTCTCTTCCTCAGAGCTGTTACCTGCATGCCTAGAGCTGTTACCTGCCTACCTTTGTGGAAATACAAGGTAGTGTCGTATTGTTCCTAGAGCCCAGTGGCATGAGCAGGGAAAGAGGCCATCGGACACTGTGTGTTTGCTCCGACTTGTTTCCATAGCCAGAGGAAGCAGAGAGGCAAAGATTGACAGCGGAAGATGCCGTGATCAGGGCACAGGAGGGAAGAACACGGCTTTTGGATCATCCACCTCTGTCACCCACCAGAGTCTCCTTTTGGCTAAACTAGACTGAAAGTAGCAGAAAAAGGATCTTGGGAAGGTTTTGGGGGAGATTCCCCTTTGGAATTGGAGAATCACGAGATTCCGTCAGCAAGTAGGCTATAGATGAAGGAATAGTGATTTGGGGCTACCCGTCTCCAAATAGTGTTTCAGGATGAGTACTGGGTAACCGCATGATGACCTCATATAGGCATGGGGAGGGTTCTTCTGAGGATGAGCTTGGACTTGTGAAGTCAAGAGATTTGGTCAACATCTATGACACCATGTAGACTCTGGGGAGGGGATGGTGGGTCCCAGGGGATGGTGGGTCCCACACAGCATCTTCCCTTCTTCAGATTCCTGCTGGAGCACAAGGGTTGGGGAACAAATTAAAGGAACTGAGTGTCCACATATGTTGTGATAATTTTTGTAATTAAAGACTTTACTTTTAAATGTTTATGTGTGTGCCTGTCTGTTTCTGTCTGTCTCTGTCTCTGCCTTTCTCTGTCTCTCTGTGTGTATGTGCACAGGTTCTCATAGAGGCCAGAAGAAGGTGCCAGATGTCCTGGCGCTGGAGCTACAGGTAGTTTTGATTCACCTGACATATTTCACCACTGAGCCATTTCTCTATTCCCAGAAGTTGGTGCATAAAAAAAAGGGGTGTATGCAGAGGCTGCTTGTTCATTTCCCAGCTGCCCAGACCAGAAATAATTACACAGAAACTATATTAATTACAAAACTGCCTGGCCAATATCTTTGGCTTCTTATTAACTAACTCTTAAGTATTAAATTAACCCATTCCTATTAAAAATAATTTTACCAGGAGGCTCATAGTTTCCCAGTAAGGTTCAGGGGTGGGCGTCTTTCTCCTTTGGCAGCTACATGGCCTCTCTCCAACTCTGTCTTTTTTTCTCCTCTATCTCTGCTTGGAATTCCCACCTTGCTCTATTCTGCACTGCCATAGGCCCAAAGCAGTTTCTTTATTAACCAATGCTAATAAAGCATATTCACAGTATACATAGGGGAATCCCACATCAAAAGGTTGCAAGGTTTCCTATATGCCTTGACCTACTGATAACCTCCCCTTCGAAGGGGAGTCATCACAAATGATCACAAGTCTACACTGATTTGTACATCATGTCAGATGACAGCCATAGTACTGATTCGGGTGCTCCAATACAGTCAATGTCTACTATGTCTCCAGACTTTTTGTCACACTGATGGCCTCCGAGAATGAAAGGCTGTAATTCTTAGCTCTGGGTGTCTCTGAAGGAGGAGTAGAATTTTAGAACTTGAGCACATCCTCCCTCAAAACAGAAAGGGTTGTTGGGAATCTCGGGGACAATTATTTCAGCTTTCAGATGGAGAGTCTGAGGTCCAGAGAGCCAGTGGTGTTTCCAAGACTACACAGCCAACCAGAGCCTGAATCTGGAGGTGGGGTGGGGTGGGGTTCGGGGGTTGGTTTTCTTTGCACTTTCTTGAGTGCAGGGCGATCACTGTGGTCACCTGCTGTGTGATGTCTAGAGGGTGAGACAGGAGGATGGCAGGATTGAGAAGAGCTAGGTGTTTTTGTTTGGGGCGGGGAGATGGAAGCCTGCTCATCTCACACCGGCGAGGGAGTCGGGTGCATGTGGGTTACCCTCACATTCACTAAAGCCAACCCGAGAGATACAAGGGGATTTCCAGAAACGAAACTTATGGCCGGTAGGTCTGAAAATCAGGCGGGCTTTCAGGAACCACTGTTCCCCCCACCCCACGCTGCCCAGACCTCCATTCCCCTTGCCCTTTGATCCCTGACAATGGCTGCCCTTTCCCTGCACCAGGAAGAACCTGCCTATGAGGAGTTGCCAAGGGTCATTTAAAGTCGGTGGCAGGGTGGAGGAGCGCCTTGTTGTTCCTTGAGAGAGAAACGAAACCAGTTTTCTTTCAGCTTCTCCTTCCATGCCCCAGAGACCGTCCCCACTCTGTCTCTTCTCAGGACTCTAGAATCTTCCAACCTCCTTATCTTTCAGGGAGAAGGGAAAATATAACACTGTGTGTCACAGGGGCAACCTGCCATGCATGAAATTTCATCCATGCTACATGACATCTGTTTCACTAACATGTCAAAGACCCGGTATGGCATCAAGGATCTTCCAGGTACCGGTGTGTGCATTGAATAAATGACTGACCCCCAAATACGTGAGCATAAGTTGTAAAATTAATGAAACACCTCTAACTATCTCACAAGAATTCCCAGACAAACCGAAAAAAATCCCCACTAAATACTGAACCCACGCCCTCCACACACAGTGTACAGGGAAGGAAGGACTCAAGCCTGTTAGCAGAGCCTGGTAGTGGGTGGGTGGAGATATTTCCACCAGATCCCAGGTCCCAGTTTCTACACAGATGACCATTTCCTGTTTTGTCTTTGTCATAGTCTTACCATTTCTTAGGGTTTACCTGTGTTGGGCCTTAGAATTTCACTCTTCTCTGTGCTTCTGTAAAGTTTCCCATGTAGCAACAGCACCCTGCCATCCATGGTCCTGCATCCTGGTGACCTAGCAACAGCACCCTGCCATCCATGGTCCTGCATCCTGGTGACTTAGCAACAACACCCTGCCATCCATGGTCCTGTATCCTGGTCACCAGCTTTTATTAGGTCCTGATATAAGTGTATGGTCCCTGGTGGCTCAAAACTACCTCATTTCTCCTTTCTTTAGGTGACCATTAACTAGACAAGTTAGTGGGACTTGATAATTCACACATCTCATCAAATCTGTGAGCTTCCGCTTTCCCTAATTGTGCTATTTGGTGTCTCACTAGATCAGCACGGTGTCCCCTAAACCTGGAGGCCCCACCTGTCAGTGTATAAATGCCCCAGGTCCTCTTCAGCTGTTTGTTACAATCAGTAGGGACTGTGTGGGTGTTGTTGGCAGGAGGTGGGGTGTAAGGGATAAAAAATAGCAGTACAATGAAGTTGCAGGGCAGATCTTAATCTGTGATAGATACACTGTGGCAACGGTGATGTGGTAGGAGCTGAATCAGCCTCCGTGTACACGGATGCTTACGTTTTAATCAAATGCATTTCTTCTTTAGCAGGTATGGGGTTGGGTTATGTGGTGGTTCAATGAGAGTGGCTCCCATAGGCTTCTATATTTGAATGCTTAGTCATCAGGGAGTGGCCCTATTTGAGGAGGATTAGAAGGATTAGGAGGAGTGGTCTTGTCTGAGTAGGTGTGGTCTTGTTGGAAAGAGAGAATGTCTGGGGGTGGGCTGTGAGGTTTCAAAAGCCCACACTGTCCTCAGCATCTCTGTCTCTCTCGGCCTGTGGATGAGGATGTAGCTTTCAGCTATTTCTCCAGCACCATGGTGATAGTGGACTACACCTCTGCCACTATAAGCAAGCGCCCAGTTAAATGGTTTTTAAAATTAGAGTTGCCTTGCTCATGGTGTCTTTTCATAGCTATGGAACCATGACTAACACATAAGTATTTTTAGGTGTAGGAGTCATATCGTTACCACTCCCTCTTCTTTATTACTGTTATTCTCAAGTCCTGCCCACAGGCGCACGCATGTGCATGCACACCTACACTCACACCCACAGCCACGTCATGGTACATGTATGGAGCTCAGAGGACAACAAGTTGCAGGAACTGGCTTTCTCTTTTTGCTATGTGGGTCCCAGGGACTGAACTCAGGTGGTCAGGTTTGGCAGTAAGAGCCTTTACTGACTGAGCCACCTTAAAGATTTATTTTTATTTTAAGTGTATGTTTTGAATGCGTGTATGCATGTATACCATGTGCGTGTCTGGAGGGCAGAAGAGGGTGTCGGATGCAGCTGTTGTGAGCCACCCAAGATGGATACTGGGAACCAAAGCCAGATGCTCTGCAAGTGTAGCAAGTGCTGTAAATTCCTGAGTTATCTCTCCAGGTCCTCCCTGAGCCATCTTGCTGGTCCTAATCTGTGCCTCTTGATTGGTGTGTTTAATTTATTTATCCATACATCGCTCTGGAAACAGGTGGTATGCACATAGAAGAAGGGAGTGTCTTGTTTGCACTTCTCTGGAATTCAGTTTCTGCAGTGTGAGAAGTGCTACATCTTGCCAGTCCACGACTAGGTTGGATCTAGGAAAGTGACAGCCATCTTGGCTGTGCTTGCCTGGAGTCAGGCTTCTAGCATGCAGAGAGTGAGAAGGAGCCAGGGTGGGGTGGGGGCAGAGTGGGGGTGGGAAAAAGGGGGGTGGACTTAGGGCTGCAGGCACTGCTGCTCTTACAATGTTTTGTCAGACCTCCTTGAATAAATATCTTTTGAAACAATTAATTGATTTATTGTGTATGTGTGTGTGCTCGTGTGAATGCATATGTCCTATCTGCATGCAGGAGCCTGTGGTGGCCAGAAGAGGGGTCAGATCCCCTTGGAACTGAAGTTAAGGGTGCTGGGAACTGAATCCCAGTCCTCTGCAAGAGCAATATGTACTCTTAATCACTGAGCCATCTCTCCAGCCCTGAATTAATACTTGTTCACTACAGAATTTTGCTTGACTGGTTGTCAAGACGGTTTTCAGCAGTTTGCTTGTTCTGCAGGGGGTCTGTGCATTGATTCCTAAGGCTGCTGCTTCAGAAAGGGAAACCACCTTCTAAAATATTGGCTTCATTTGGAAATTAAATGTTCAGTGTTATTTTACTATACTGGGCTGCATAAGGTGTGTTAGTCCCAATTATCTAAAGGAACAGAACTGATAGAATGAATACATATATTTTAAAAGGGGATTTATTAGATTGGCTACATGATGTGGCCCAGGTAGCCCAATAATGGCTGTCTCGTGGTGGAGAGACTGAGAGCTGGCAATTGATCGGTTCACGAGGCTGGATGTCTCCACATTCCTGGTGTGACACTGAAGCTGGAGGATTCCCAGAGAGCTGCTGGGCTTCAGTCCACTTTGGAGCTGAAGAGAATGCTTCTAATACTGGTGGAGGAATGCAGCAGCAACAGGGTAGATGAACTTGTCAGCAAGAGTGAGGACAAGCAGGCAACAAGCAAAACTTCCATGTCTCTTAATCTGGGCTGCGCAAGAAATCCTGATTTAGTGTGGGTCTTTTTGCTTGAAATAATCTGATCAAGAAAATCCTCCATGGGAGAGCTCAGAGGGTTGAATTTTAGTTGATTCCAGATCCAGTCAAGCTGACAACCATGATTAGTCCACACACAGGCCGTTTTCACAGAAGTGAATGAAGTGCTTTGAGCATACGACACACTTGGCATTGCCTCCCTCTCTCGCTTCTCTCCCCTCTCCTTAGTCCTGCTCTCTTCCCTAGACATCTCCTTTCCACTTGGGTGTGAAGTGCACACACATGGTTTTATGTATCTATGTAAAATCTGGGATCCACAAATGAGGTAATATATGTGACACTCATCTTACTGAGACAGATTTAATTCAATCAGTATGGAAATCAGTATAGAGGGTCTTCAAATGACTGAAAGCAGATGTATGTGACCCATCTACAGCCCTGCTGCGTATGCACTCTATGGACCCCGAGTCAACGTCACAGGTACACACACATCAGTGTTTCCTGCAGCTCTATCCACAACAGCTTTGTTACAGAACCAACCTCGGTGTCCAGAGCAGAGGAGCAGAGGAGTGGATAGAGAAGATGTGGCTTAGACACACAAGGGAAGCTTTTCCAGCCATAAGGAAAAATGAAGTTATGTTGTTTGTAGGAAAACAGACACAACTGGAGATGATCAAATTGAATATTATCTATCTATCTATCTATCTATCTATCTATCTATCTATCTATCTATCTATCCATCCATCCATCCATCCATCCATCCATCCATCCATCCATCTATCTATCTATCTATCTATCTATCTATCTATCTATCTATCTATCTATCTATCTATCTAATCTATCATCTATCCATCTATTATCATCTATCTATCTATCTATCTATCTATCTATCTATCTATCTATCTATCTATCTATCTATCTAACCTTTGTTCTTTCTCTGTGAATATTTCAAGAACCTTTAAACTCACTAAACAACTCTGAAAGGCTTTAAATGCTGGTGTGATGCATGGATGGTCTACACAAAGCCAGTATCCAAATTCAGTGGCCATTTTTTTGGATCTAAAGAGAGATGCATGAAAGATTGAAATGTCAAAGGAGCTGCTCACTGTGTTGGAATCAAGTACCTAAAACCAGACAAATAAAACCAGCAGCATCAATGGTCATCACCCTCAGAGAGGCTGGAGGCACTGTCTTGCTCTGAGATAGACCAGACTGTGCACCTGTCTCTATGTGGTACCCATGTGGCTCCCATCCTGGGTGGCATGGGAGTGGTGTGTGTTGGGGAGGACTCAGAGCCATCCTTCTTTCTCCTCATCCTCTGTCTCTCCTCACTCATGTCCAGCTTTCTTGCCTCCATTTCGTCCTACGATGCCTTCATTCTTCTCTCCCTTCTTCTCACTTCTTCAGGAACCCATATGCCACCCCAAGGAACCCAGAACTCCATCTCTCACTCCCTTTTGGAGTCTCCTATACATTGGCCCCGGGGTATGGCCAGTTGCCAGTGCAGTCTGTCATCTGTTCTCTGTCCTCTGTCTGTGGCTTCTGAGTCTGGAGGGTGGAGAGGTGAGTTAGAGGACAGCTGGATGCAGGCCAGTCTCCTTGGCAGTGGGGAGTTCCTCACCTGGAAAGACTGCTCTCGCCACACCATGAAAGGACGTTAGACTCCTGGGCCTGGCTCACATGTCCCATTGGTTAGGTTTAGTGGAGTCTATGACTAATTGATTAGTTTCCAATCCACTTCGTAAATAAGGGGTGATGAGACACTACATGTTTTCTCTCAGGTAGATACATTTTTTTACTTTATTTTTTTCTGTCCCTCTTTATTACTGCCAATTGGCACATAATAACTATACATATTTATTGGTACAAATTGAGATTTTGCTGTTGTATATAAAGTGTAACAATGAAAGGAAGACAATTATTATGCCTATCAACTCAAACACTTATTACTTATTTAATTTTGTTATTTAACTTATGTGCTTGTGTGTATCTGTCTGCCATGTGTGTGGTACTCTCAGTGGTCAGATGCCCCAGAGATGGAGTTACAAGTGCTTGTGAGTTATCATGCCACTGCTGGGACCCGAACCCAGGTCTTCTGGAAGAACAGCAAGTGCTCTTAACCACTGAAGCTGTCTCTTCAGCTCTGATAATTTCTTTGTTTTGGGAGCCTTTAAAGACCATTTGTTTAGCTATTTTGAGATACACAGCAGTCATGAACTCCAGTATTCCCAAATGCCAGCCTGCTCCAGAACTCATCCTGTACCTCACGGGAGCTTTGTAGCTACAAACTGATCTTCCTAGTCTCACCTCCTTCATCCCCCTTCTAGCCTCAGTAACCCATATTCTACTCTGTATTTATTTCCTTTTTCCCCAAAATAGCCAATATTTATTTATTCATTTCCAACATAATATTTTTATTGATTATTTGGGAGCTTTACACAATGCACCCTGATCACACACGCTTCCCAGTCCTCCCAGGTCCACCCTCCCACCATTTGCCCTCCCCTCAAAAAGAAAAAAAAATTGCCAAGGCCAATTTGTATTGCCTGTTGCCATATACTCATTGGGGTACAGACAAATTCCCAGTGGCCAGCCCTTAAAGATGACTGAGTCCTCCACGCTCCCTCTCACCAGAAGCCATCCACTGTGAAGAGCCACACTTCAGTGTCCCTATCATGATTTTCAAGGACTCTTTTCAGTGGCTTCCCATCTAGACTCTTCCTTTATGGGGGTGGAGATCGTCACAGATGTCCTCAAGGTCTCTCATTCTCAACTATGAGCCTGCAGCCATTGATACCACTGTAAAAGAAGCTTCTTTGTCCACAACAGCCAGCAGCAGCAAAGACTGTGGACTTCCACATGGTTTCCAATAGTGGCACAGACCATGGACATTCACGGCTGCAGCATGGACCATAGACCTCAGCATATCTTCAGTGGCAGCACAGATTATGGATATCAACATGGTCTCCAGTGGCAGCCCTGGTCGCGGATATTAACATGATCTCCAGTGGCAGCTCTGGTCATGGACATTAGCATGGACTCCTGTGGTAGGCCTGGTCATGGACATCAACATGGTCTCCAGTGGCAGCCCTGGTCATGGATATCACCATGGACTCCTGTGGAAGCCCTGATCATGAACATCAACATAGTCTCATGTGGCAGCCATTATCTTGGACCTCAACATGGTCCCTTATGGCAGCATAGATCATGGACATTAGCATGGCCTTCTGTGGCAGCCCTCATCATGGACATCAGAATGGTCTCCAGTGACAGCCCTGGTCACGGATATCAACACAGTCTCTAGTGGCAGCCCTGGTCATGGACACCAGCATGGCCTTGGGCTACTCTGTATTTCTATGAAACCAATGTGGTAAGCTTCCATGCATGAATGAGAACATGAAGTGCTTCTTCTATTTAATACAGTGCCCTTTATTTAGGTTGCCATAAATGTCAGAATTTTATTCTTTTTCATGACTGACTATCATCCCATTGTATATATACATTACTTTTTCCTAACCCATCCATCCAGGAATGGCCACTGTTGGGGACCTGAATACTGACTGGGCAGTGCTGCAATGAGTATGGGTGACCTGGCATTTTGTTCCCTTGGCAGCTGTACCCAGGGGCAAGACAGTTGGGTTACATGGTGGTTTTATTTCCTGTTTTCTGGAGCCTCCACTAACTACACTAATACATTAATGTGTGAGTTTTCCATTCTCCTCATGGGCAGCATTTGCTATTTGTTTATTGATTATTTATCTGTTTCGCTATTTGTTTATTGGTTGTTTATATGTTTTGTTATTTGTCATCAGCATTTGTTGTCTTTCCACCCCATGACAACTGGGCTGAGAAGATGTCTCATTGCGGTTTTGATGTGCATTTCCTCGGTTAGTCATCAGGATGGTGGTTTATTTTAAACACGTCATGGCTGTTTATACAGCCTTTTTATGAAATGTGTGCTCAGGTCATTGGTCTGGTTTTGGCTGGACTGCTTTTTCAGCTGTTGAATATCTGAGTCCCCGTGTATTCTGGACCCCACTTCTTTCTCAGAGAGGACAAAGTGCACATCTTTCCCATTGTGTAAGCTGTCTTCTCATTCTCTGTTTTCTTTGCTGAGCAGACACGTTTCAGTTTGAAATAATTCCATTAGTCAATTTTTTCTTTTACCTTTTGTCTTTGTTTTCTTCTTTTACTTTTATTTATTTATTTTCCTTTTTTTCTACATCAGACTGGTATCGTTCCAATGTGATAACAAGGTTTGTGGGAGATACATGCCACTCAATGGTGTCAGCATTCAAGCACCGTGCTTATGAACCCAAGGAAGGATCCCACTTGTCAATTTTTTTGCTTTTGTTTCCTGTGCTTTTGAAGTTTGTTATTCATTGCCTTAGGTAGGTTGTTTCCTGTGTTTCATTCTTGGGACCCACATGACAGAGGGAGAGAACTGACAGTTGTCCTCTGACCTACACCCCCTCACCCCCCCACACGATAAACAGATGCAGTAAGAAGCTGCTTTTGCCTGCATCCTGAAGCTGCCATTGGTAGTTCTGAGTTGAGTGGAGACAACTGTATGAATATCCAGTTTTCCTATCACTACTTATTGAAGAGACCATCTTTCCTCCAACACACATTTTGGCAGTTGTATTGAAAAGCAGTTGTCAGGGCAAGACACACGGATGATTTCTAAGTTTCCAGATATGCTCTATTGACTTATGTGCTGACGTTCATGCTAGTGGTGTTTCGGTTTTTATAGCTTTGCCCTATGTTTAAAAATCAAATGCTCTCATTCTTCCAGACTTTGTTTCAACCCAGGACTGATTTGGCTATATGGAGTCTGTTATGCCTTTGTATGAATGTTAGTATTATCTTCTCTTCCTCTGAGAAGAGTTATTGGTATTTTGATGGGCATTGCATTTTGCATTGAATCTGGACTTGTTTTGAATAATGGCATTTTACCAAGATCAGTCCCTCCAATTCAGGATCACCTATTCCGTGTGCTTTCTTCTAGTTTCTTTCGTTGGTGTTTCATAATTCTATTATAGGGTCTGGATTAGTTACTTTCTTCACTATTGTGACCAAATACCTGACAAAAGCAACAGAGGAAGAAAAGGGTTCCGTTTTGGGCTCACTGTTCGAGGGTACAGTCCATTATAATGGGGCAGTCATGTTGGCAGGAGCTTGAAATGTCTCAGAAGAAAATTTATCATAGGACTGTATGTAAGACATGAAGCTTCTAGAAAGAAATATAGGGGGTCTCCTTCAAGCATCAACAGGGGTGGTTAGGAAGCCGATGAGAGAGAGAGACAAAGAGAGAGAGACAGAGACACACAGAGAGACACACACAGAGATTCTGAACTTCAGTTTATTCTCCCCTGTTTTCACTGTAAGACTCCAGCCCCTGCAATGGTGCCACCCAATTAAGGGTTGACTTTCCCAACTTAATTAAACCAATCTATAAACACCCTCACTGACATTCCTAGAGGTCAGCCTATTAGGTGGTTCTAGAACCTATAAAGTTGACAGCCAGTATCAACCACCACAGAGTTCTTTCTTTAAACACTTCCTAAACTTATCCTAAGTATCTTATTGTTTTTTTTTTGTTTTTGGTGAGAGTATGAATGTAACTTCTTAATTTTTCCCCTGTGTATGTTTATTATTATGTTTATTATTGGTGTGTAAAGATGCTAATTCTGCCACACACCATTTTATGGAGAAGGAAATCGTAACCTTGGAAGGAACATTGACTCACTGACCATAAATTGCTTTATCATGTTACAAGCAGCTCAGGTACTCTTTGCCCATAACCTAAGCTGCTTATGAGGAAAACGAACACAGGATATGAAAATGAGCTTAGGAGAAGGGTGTGAGCACAGTCCTGTAGATTCTCCATAAATTAGTTTCTTTTGTGAACTGGTAATTCTGTAGTAAACTTGGTTCAGTTCCCCAAGCAAACTACTCTGTTCCAAAGCTGACGAGACTTTTGGGGCCATCTTGCCTTTCTAATTCCCAATCTAGTTTCATCTCAGTTCTCGGAAGGGTCTTCTTTGCTGGAATTCTGTGTCTGTGGAGTCAGCCCTGTTACTTCCTGTGTTCACTCCATTTTGATTCTACGACAACAGTGTAACTTGCATTGACTTGTACATGTCTGTCTGCTTGTAGCTGTTTTCATTAGGTTTCTAAAAAGCTAGGGCAGGCAGGGGATTGATTTGTCTTCTTCAGCTTTCTTCTCTTAGTACCTTGTTGAGTAAGTGAGTAAGTTTAAAACCTGGTGGTGAGGGCATGTGGGAAAAGAAATGAAGGCCAAGGTTAGAGAAAGGGCAACGAGTGAGGGGGGTACCACCTTGAAAATGCACTTTTATTTATGTGCATGTCTGTGTCTGGGTGGGTGTGTGGCATCTGTGTGCAGGTGCCTGAAGAGGTCAGAGGAGGCTGTCACATCCCCTGGGGCTGGAGGTGGCTCTGAGCTAACCTGACATGGGTCTGGGTCTGATCTGGGTCTTCTGAAAGAACAGCGAGCCCTTATAATAGCTGAGCCATCAGTCCAGTCTTGTTCCCAGGTTTTGTAGAACTGATTATACTGAAAGTGTCCTGCGATGGTTAGCTGATTTGCTCCTGGACACACGCTCCCCAGAAAGGGCCTCGTGGGTGGGTTTGCCCTCGTCATGGACAGCACTGTGAAAATTTCCTGAGCCAGCCTTCCAGTCTTCTGTGCATTGTGCAAAGACCATCGTATATTTCCCTCTTAATCTTTTGTTCGTTTGTTTTGCTTTTGATACTGCTTTGTTCTATTTGAAGGGTTGGTGCAAAGTACAAAACCCAGGCGAGCACTTTGGCACAGCTTACAGAAACGATAGAGATATCTCCCAAATCTCTTGATCTTTACAGCCAGTCGGTATTGCAGCTTCCGTTTTTCTCCCTGGTGAAGAACCAGAGATTCAAATGGTGTGTAAATTTCTAAGCTCGCTTGACTTCTAGATGACAAAGTGCACTCTGCGGCTGGGCTTCACCCTGATCGCTATGCCGTGTGGCCTTGTGTGTCCCTCTAGGCTGAGGGTCTCTGGTGTGATCTTGTGACTACAGAGCTGGCCATTGCTCCTGTGGCCCCTATGACCCGTATGTATATATGTATACCAAATCTTTCCCCAGTGAGCTCTTTCTTTTAAAATAAAGATTTATTTATTTATTTATTTATTTATTTATTTATTTATTTATTTATTTATTTTGAGACAGGGTTTCTCAAAAACAGCCTTGGCTGTTCTGGAACTCACTCTTTAGACCAGACTGGCTTCGGCCTCAAACTCACAGATCTGACTACCTCTGCCTCCTGAATGCTGGAATTAAAGGTGTGAGCCATGCCACCTGGCTTAAAAATATTTTTTTATGTGGGCAAGTGTTAATGTATCACATGCATGCAATGTGCTTAGAGGTCAGAGAACAGCCCCGGATTCGCCAGGACTGAAGTTACAGATGGTTGTGAGCCACCTTGAGGGTGCTGGGAACTGAACTGGGGTCCTCTGAAAGAGCAGCCAGTGCTCTTAACCCCTGAGCATTTCCCCATGTTTCTGTTCTCTCCTTCAATTCTTAGAATAGCTTAGGAAGTGAGCGATGATGTTTTTCTCATTTGGAAGACATGAGCAGAAGACCGTTTATCTCAAAGAGGAACAAGGACCATGGACGAAGCTTATGTTTCAGGACATGACTGGGTCTTCTGTGAAGTGATTGGGGGTAGGAAGATTGAGGGCAGTGATTTTGATGAATTTTTAGCCTGTTCTAATATTGCAACTTTAGGAATAAGGTAACCAGAGAGCGTTCCCAGAAGAAAGAGAGAACAGGTGGGGCACTGGTGATCATTCATGACGGACTCCTCTGCTGAACTCTTGTCTTGCTCCAGCCTGTCTTCCTTGATTACTCTGCACATTTACTACAATGGGACTCTTTGGGGAACTCACATCCATGCTGGAGGCTGAGAAAAACCCTGGGAAGAAACCACTTTCCATAGTTGCGTCAGATTTACATACTGGTATGACTTTCTGGGACTCAGCTAAGCTTTCCTCAGTAGAACCTGGTATAAAAATGGCTGACTTCCTCCTCTTTCTCAGAAATGATGGAACCAGCGAGTCTGAGTCACTCTCAGGGATTCTCAGCTCAAATCCCAGCACTTGGGAGACAGAGGCAGGTGAATCTCTGTGAATTCCAGGCCAGCCTGGACTACAGAGTGAGTTCCAGGATAGCTAGGACTGTTACAGAGAGAAATCCTGTCTTGAAAAACCAAACCAGACCAAAGGAAAAAAAAAGAGTGATTGCTGGGACTGGCTTTTCCCGGGCTAATTGCTGGGACCAGCTTCTCCTGGGCTGATCGCTGGGATTGGTTTTCCCTGGGCCCTTGGGCTTCTTAGTTAGCCGAGGGTCTACTTTAGGAAAAGTGACTTCTCCTATCATCTGGTGACTGATGACAGAGATGTTCACCTAGAGTCTTAGTAAATGGAGTTAGTGTTTCTGACCCTCTGGGTAGAGAGGCTCAATACCACCTGAGCTATGTTGGGATGCGAGGAAAACGTCTTATGACTGGAGGTCAAGAGGAGTGACATCTTTGGGCTTCAGTTTCCTTGCCTGCCAAAGGAAATATGATACCCATTTGTACTATTCAGGACATCAAGGGCACTAAACCCAGGACTGTGAGGGGTGGTCATACAGAGCTGCCCATCCAAACCCAGGGCTTGTTGTTGCCGTCAGTGTTGGCCCCGATGAGGGAGCTTGATGAAGATCATCTGTGTAACCCCAAAGGCTCAACACCCCTCCCACATTCCCGATAGACGGTCTTGGAAAGCATGGTGGAGTGACAAGAAGCTTTCGGGAGCAAATGGCCGGCAGCTGTTTTATTAGGGCAATTCTTGGGATTTCACACAGGGAGCTTGGATGGGAGCAAGGTTAATAAGTAACTTAGGTGACATAAGGGGCAAAGTCTGGATTCAGCCCACGTCTTTTGGGTTGCTTTTGTCTCTCTGGCCTGGGTATCTGGGCCTCTTGAGGAGACTTCGCTTTGGTTCGTGCAGTTTTCCCGTGCCCATCTTCATTCTAACACTGGATGGGGCTTCCCTGGGCTGTCAAACAAATCCACAGGATCTTCAAGTCCTCCATGTGCAGCTGGGGCAGCTAACGCTTGGGTCTCCTCATCCCCGTTCATTCTCCTGTATCCACCACCCCATCCTGCCCCATGCTAGTTGATTTTGTTGCACTAGTGGGTGTGTAGAGGGAAACAACAGTAGTCTGTGAGACAGGGGACTGCTCTCCTTCAGGGACCCCCCCCCCCCAATCAAATAGCCTGAGGGAGGATGGGCCAGAGAGAATAAGAACTGGCCAGAGTCTCTGCTGAGAAACCCGACTCAGGCTGTGCCATCTCTACTAGATGATTCTGATGTTTCTACTTAAAATTCAGTCTTGTACCTCCATTTGGTTGACGAATCGACCCTGATTTTTTTTTGCCTATTTTGCATGTTCACCATATTTATTTGTTCAGTCTTCCTTTCTAGAGAACCCTTCAGGAGAGTAAAGGCCACAGGCACTCCCAAATGCGTAGAGCCAGCTTGACATATGGAGGGTGCTTCAGGAGTGTCTAGGGAAGTGTGTGTGTGTGTGTGTGTGTGTGTGTGTGTGTGTACATTGTGTTGGTAGGACAACAGAAAGATGAGGCGAGCCACAGTATCACATGAGGGGGTGGGAGGGTGTCTCAGTGAACCTGACCTGGGCTCTAGTCAATGCTGGCTGTCCAGATGGATCACAGGAACCTGCCCTGGCTGTCAGAGAAGGCAGTAATCCCTG
The DNA here is from genome assembly GCF_014885135.2 of Alexandromys fortis. Taxonomy (NCBI): domain Eukaryota; kingdom Metazoa; phylum Chordata; class Mammalia; order Rodentia; family Cricetidae; genus Alexandromys; species Alexandromys fortis. Next base: position 475,874 of record NW_026068258.1, on the reverse strand, counting down.
TTGTTGTCCTGACCCGTGTGTAGCCTACTGTGGGCAGCTTTCCCTTCATGGCCCACCCATCATCCCATGCAGCTGCACAGTGGGTTTAGCTTTGTCTTGGCTGGAAGACTCCAAAACTTAACCAGGTGAAGTCATTTGCCAGAGAAACTTGAGCCTCTTTCCTGAGTGGTGTGGCCCTCCTGTGATCTGTCTGGCTCTGCCCAGTGACCTGCCCATGGGCAAGCCTCTAACATTTTTCTTCTGTAGTTGGGGTCCTCATCTATAAATGGGGATTTTGCCAGAACCGGGAGTGGTCTGTTTTACCAAGCTGCTATTCTGGAATGCTATTCCCAGGCCATGGAAGTGATTGTACTATGGGGGACACTGGAAGGTGCCAGGATCACTCTGTGTCCCCTCATACTCTGTGGGAAAGGCAGTTGCTTCCAATTCTTGTAGGTCTCAGAGGGAGCACCACCTACATAGGGGCCAAGGGTTAAGTATCCTGATCGCTATGGTTGGGCAGGGCACCATCTAACAACCCTATGCTGGGGCCTGGATAACAAAGAGGCCCCTCCCTAGAAGGCAACTGGGCTTGTAGGGCATACAGCCACCTGTTATATAAAAGCTCTCCCCACACCTGCTCCATCACAGTGCCAGGATCCACCTTTCTAGGGACAGTGTCCCTGACTGGACCCAGAAGGTGAGTGGACTCCGAGGCTGGAGCCTGATGCTGGGAGAAGCTGGAGAAGCTGAATCCTGGGGCGGGCGTGGCTTTGAGGGCATTCAGGCTTGCTCTGGGTAGTGTTCAGGGTGTTCTCGAGGTTCTTTTCTGCCAGTGCTGCCCACTGCTGCCCTGTTCTCAGGTTGGGGAGGCTGGAGTAGAGGTTGGGGCTGTGGGTGTGTTTGCTTGGCATTTTGTTGTCCTTGTGGCACGGTGTCTCTGAGCTCCTGCTTCCCTGGCAGATGTGATCAATGCTGCAGCATGCTGTCAGTGCGCTGGAAGATTTACTAATAGATTGTTGCAAGGCAGGGAAGGGACTGGAGATGCAGCTCAGTTGGGAGAGTGCTTGTCTAAGAAGCAGGAAGTTCTGGGTTCGATCCCTAGGGCTTCATTATGTGGGTATGGTGGCACAGGTCTGTCATCCCAGCACTCAGGAGGCAGAGGCAGGAGGATTAGAAGTTAAAGATCATCCTTGATCATGTAGCCAGTTTGAGCCTAGCCTGGGCTATACGAGACCTTGTTCTTCTGGCAAAAGGAAGCGATTAACAGGTCTCATGTCCTACACAGGATTGTCTCTGCCTCTCTGCTGTCTGCTAGCCAGGTCCTCACTTCTCTGGGTTTGAAATAAGACTCACCATCAAGCTGGTGGGAGCTGGGTGATTTGTGCAGTCAATGCCCTTCTGTGATTGCTTTACCCCCAAGTTTTGTCTCCCTTCCCCTCCTCCTGCACAGTGACAATGCTCTAGAGGTCTTTCCCCAGCAGCTGGGGTTCCAGGCCTGGAGGGCTGTCTTGGTATACGGAGGAACATGTAGCTGAGTGCAGAGCCGTGTGTCACGTACTCCACATAAGACATACTCGATTTGCCCTCTGGGTTTCTAAACCGTGTGTGGTCACTGGGAATGCATACAGGTTTTTGTCTCTTGGCTGGGCTAGCTTCCCTTATTTTTTACTAGTCCCTTGTCAGTCAGCCAGAAGGCTATGCTGCTGTGCGTGCTGTGTGGTGAGATGTGTGTTTGATCTGCAGTACAGGACAGAGCAGGAAGAGGGGTATCCTGAGACAAGGTCAGCTTTGCTTCAGTCTGTGACAGCTGTCATGGGGCAGTCAAGCTTCAGAGCGGGCCCACTGGTGAGCCTGGCTGCTTCTGCTTCTGCCAGAGGTTGCATGTCTGTGGGATGGAGACACCAGCCTGTCGTCAGGCAGAACTATTCACTGGGGCTCCACGGGAGACAAGTGTTCTGTCTGCCATGGTTAGTGGCAGCTGCTCAGTACATGTGACCGTTGACATCTGAACAGTGAGCGGTTCCTGTGCCAAGGGACAGGTGCGTCGTTACCTACCTCGAATGAGTTAACCTAAGGAGCCACATTGGCTATGGCTGACATTTATAGGGTAATAAGATTATTATCAAGGAGAGTTCCGTGCAAATGTTTGCTTTCCCCGCTGCATTGNTATCAAGGAGAGTTCCGTGCAAATGTTTGCTTTCCCCGCTGCATTGCTACTCAGACAAAGAGAAATTCCTTGAGCTGTGATTTAGGATCATAACAAATGCGACAAAAACCTAGCAAGCCCCGAAGATCTAATTCAGATGACTGGCAGGTAAGGAAGGCCAAGTACTAAGAAATTGATGCTACATTAATCTAACTCAGGAGCTTCAATGCGTTCAGGCCCTGGCTTCTGAGGTGTGCCACATGAGTTGGATGCAGAATGGAGTGGGTGTCTGAACTGTATCCCAGCTCTGACACCCCCAGCAGTAAGAGCTTGGTTCTGAGAGCATCACTTCTCTTCTAGGGCTCAGTCTTGTCCAAGTGCTAAGAAATTACTCAGATTAGTGTATGTACAGGGCTTGGAACAGAACAAGGGCTATCTGCATAGGTGGTGGCCTCAAAGCCCCTGAGCATCAAAGTGAGTGCAGGAGACCCCTGCAGGGAGAAGAGACAGTGTACTCTGGAGGGGTGGGAGGACACAGATCCTGTGGCAGGGGAGACAAGGGGACTCCAAAACCCTAGGGAGGTGAGGAGGACTCAAACCCAGGGCCACTGTTTTTATCTGGGACCCTGTTTTTATTTGGGATCTCAGATATACCACAAACGCCTGGTCATTAGCTGTGGTTCTAGAGTGAGATGCTGGAACCTTTAGGAGGGTGGCCTGGGAGGAGGAAGTTAGCTCATTGAGTGAGACCCTGGAACAGGCTCCTCTTTCCTGGTCACTCCCTGGCTGCATTTGGTGACCAGACCTCCTTTGATATGAACTTCCACAAAGGCCCGCATGATGGGACAAAATGACTGACACCTCTGAAGCCATGAATCTTATAAATTGGTTATGAATCAGGGATTTTGTCATAGTGACAGAAATCTGACAGATATGTAACTCGGCCCCAGCAGACCTGGAAATTGCTCTGTCTGCCCATTTGCAGCTGAAACATTTGCCTTGCGTCAGGACAGGATGGATGAGAGCCACAGTTCTGTGTACCCGTGCAGGACTGAGCTTTCTGCCCCAGAAACAAGGACAGACCCCGTACTAAGCTTGTTTCAGTGTCTTTCAAACACTTTTGATGGTAGGCATTCCTCCAAGATCCTGGACTGTCCTCTTTTGTCTTTCCAGGTTTGAGTCTCCGTGGCCCCACCCTTGGGAGAAGCCAGCCCCGCCATCATGAAAGGCATTCTCATTGCTGGTGTCTTTGCGGCGTTTGCCATCACAGTTATAGGTGAGAGAAGCCCCCTTCTGGATAAAGTCTTCTTTCCCACCACATCAGAGCATCCTTGCTCTTGGCATCCTGGTACATACTACCAGACCTGTTGTGTTGTGTGAGACCCATGTGTTTACTCTGACTTTAGAGAGACCACTCTGCTGGTGGTCAGGGTTGGTTCTTCCTGTTGATGACTGGTGAACAATAGGAAGAAATTAGTGGGCATTGCTCTATCTCATAGGATCAGTTTGGGGGATCTTCAGAGGACAGTTGGGTATCTCATCTGTATCTTTCTTCCTGTGGTGGGTGTGGTGCTCTGGGAATGTCTACTGGTTGTTGACTTCTGTGAATACTTTCTCTACTCAGACTCCCTGGATTGTAGGCAGTGTACCACAAACGATGACATTAAGAGCTGCAAGGATGAAGCCTCTTCATGTGGTGAAAGTACAGATTTTGTGAGTTGTGTGGAGTCCTTGGTCAATTCCACTCTAGGTGAGTGGGGTTGCCTCTGTCTCTGGGACTTGTGGGATGTGGGAGCTAAAGAAGGTGAGCACAAGGAAGTACATCTGGGTTGGGGCTGTGCTGTGCTTGTGCAGTGAGACTAGTGGGTGGTGAAGGCAACTCCCTACTGCCTGAGGTGAGCAGGGCTGCATGTTAATTCAGGCACAGAATCAAACAAGCAAATAAACCCTGTGGTGTATTGGAAATCAATCCCACTGATCAAAACTTCACCGTCGATACATTTTTTTTTTTGGTAGATGTAGACAGCAAGAGCAACTCAGAGCTAAATAAGAAGCAAGTATCTTGCCTGGGATATTTTTTTTCAGCCATCCCTTCTCTCAATCTCCTGGTGCCTTTCTCTTCTAGATCAAATATATTTTCCTTGGTGAGCCCCTCCCCAGGCAGTCTACGGATGGGAACCTTTTGAGGCACTTAGAGTCCTTCCATGCACAAAAGAGAGAAGGACAACAAACTGACATCTTAACCTTGGCTTTGGTCAACAAGGGGGCTCAGGAGATGGTCAATCAATAAAGTACTTGCTCCACAAACAGGAGGACCTGAGCTTGTCTCTTGGCCTCTATGCAAAAAGGATAGTCAGGATAATGCATGCCTGTAGTCGCAGTGGGGAGCAGCCAAGACAAGGTGATTCCTGGAGCTTGCCATCTAAAACTGGTGGGGTCCAGATCAGCTCAAGAGCCTTCACCAAAAAATAAATCAGAGAGTTATTCAGAAAGTCAGTGATGATCTCTGCCTTTTGAATGCTGGGATTACAATTATACACCAACATGGCCAGCTAACTTTACTTAATGGTTTTTGGTTGTTTTTCTGTGGTAATGGACATTAAATTCAGGGCTTTGCATATGTCAGACAAACAATCTACCACAGAGCTACACATCCAGTCCCTTAATTTATTTTGACCAATCTATATTTAATGTAACAGCCATATATAGCTGATGTCTCTGTACCGGGTAGCTCTGTCTGGGTTCTCATGCAGTTTCTAGGAAGGAGCTGTAGGTGGTAATGTGATGTATCATATACCAAATCCCAATGTGTCTATTTTGTTATATTTTGAGATGCTAAGACAAATTAGTGGCCTGGGAGGGCTGTATATGTGTTAGACTAAACCACCATTTTCTGGTGTTCCTCCTGCCTACCATTTGTACCCAAACTTTTGACATCATGATACAACATTGTCACCCACGAAGTTCATGTTCAAGTACTAAGAGAGTGTGGTTAACAAAAAAAATTGTGAAAACTTTTAATAACGTATTAATTAACTTTACAACTTTGTGCTGGATCTCATTTACATCTCTCCTGGTTGCACGTGACCACATGAGGCTCACAAGACTCAGATTAGCTAATGGTAGAGTTTAATTCATCTCTGCTAATCTGATGAAGGAAACAGTTCTCTAATGGGGAAGGGTTATCTCTTTGTTTCCCCCCACCTCCTTGAGACAAGTTATTATTATGTATCTCTGGCTGACCTGGAATTCACTGTGTAGACCAGGCTGGTCTCAAACTCACAGATATCTGTCTGCCTCTGTGTTCCAAGTGGTGGGGTTATAGCGTGCACCACTATGCCCTACTGGGTTCTTCTTGTTTTGAGAAACTTTCTCCAGTCTCTCCCAAGCTGTGCTGAACAGAGGTTCAAGTCAACTGCCCCCTGTATGAAGTACTGTCTCCTCAGGAATCTGTTCTCACTGGAGTGTCTTCAGATGCTAACAGTCTGTGTTTACCTTGATGTAGGAGGGTCTCAGCCTTTGTACCAGGAAAGGTCCTGCTCGGCAAGTAATTGCGAGACCATAATTCAAGCAGACTTCACGGTGCGTTTGCCTGATGCTCAACAATATCATTTTGTAAGCCAGTGCTGCCAAGGAGAGGCATGCAAGGACACAGGTTTGTACCAGGCCCAGCAGCCTGTCCTGTGTCACACCTTCATGCTCCACCCTTGATTTTCTGACCGCTTTGCTTGGCTGGTGATGGATGTCTCAAGTTCAGGCACTTTAGCACACAGGTGGATGACATCGATATTTGACTTATCGCAATCACAAAAGAAACACAGGAGGTACTCAGCCAGCACAAATACCATGCTTTCTCCTTCTTCAGTGAAGATGCGGATCTCATTTGTGTGGCAAGTGAAGCAAGTGCTCATTAGTCATTCTTAAACTTTGTGATATCAGGGCCTCAACCACCAGTTTCTTTAGACAGTATCTCCTTACTAGAGCAGTCTAGGCTCACTTCAAAGTTGCTACAGAGCCAAGGATGACCTTCACCCAGTCCTCCTGCCTCTGTCTCCTGAGTACTGGGATTGTAGGTGTGTGCCACCACACCTGACAACATTCTAAGTTTCAGTAACAAGAGAAATTCCACAAGTCTTTTGTTTATATGGTCTCTTCCTGTTGACATTTACCAGGTTAGAAATTTTTTAAAAATATTTTCTATGGTTTATTTAACTTTATTTTATGTGCATTGGTGTAAAGGTGTCAGATCCCCTGCAACTGGATCTTCAGACAGTTGTGAGCTGTCATGTGGGTGCTGAGAATTGAACCCTGGTCCTCTGGTAGAGCTTAACTACTGAGCCATCCCTCCAGCCCAATAAATTAATTTTTATTGCTACTTGATAATTGTAATTTTGCTGCTAAGTGGTGTCTCAGTTCCTAAGACCATTGGAAATACGTTGAGAACTGCTGATTGAGAAGACAAAAAAAATGTGGGCAGTGATGGTGAAGTTCATTCTCATAAGCACAGACAGAAGCAGGGCTGGTTTTCAATGTGATTTTTTTTCTCTCCATCACAATATGAAAATGGACCTTATTCATCTGCTCAGGACAAGTCTTAACACCAGTCAGATACCTGTTGGCTAATGCTTCAAACAGCTGCTGGCACTGACGTTGGCTATAGCTTGGATTCTTTCCTTTCTTGCTCATGTCAACCCCAGAGCACTGTGGACCACCGTTCTTGCAGACTGGCTGCCCCATAAGGGTGGGCCTCAGGGGTTGTGCATAGGAAATCTTTGGACAAAACATGTGTCTTTAGGGATAGATCTGAGGTACCCGGTTGCAGACTCTTCATCAGCTTCTCTGCCTGCCTGTCTGCTCCTTCCCAGGACAGTGTGATAACACGATTCTAAGTAATGACTTTCCTTTACCCAGACCCTGGACCACGGAATCTCACCAACACCCAGTGCTCTTCTTGCTATAGCACTAACCAAGGAGCCTGCAACGAGACAACCCAACAGTGTTTTGAAGGAGAGCAATGTGTCCACATCATTGTTCAGCATGGAAGTGGTAAGTCTGGGGCTTCAATTCCTTAAAAGGGCTGGGGCTGAAACGCATCAAGTCCTGTGCTAAGAAGGGCAGAAGGACTGGAGAGGGTGGAAGCAGTCTGGGGTTCAGCTCAGAATGCCTTTCAGCTAGAGACTGCCAGGAAGCCTTCTGTTGGTTGTCACTTCTGCTCTTAAGTCCAGGCTGCTTCTGGTTACCTTTCTCCTGCCCTCCTGTGGTCACATTCCAGATTCACTTACCTGACTGCATGACCCTCCGGTACTTATTTTGGTACTAGGCTGCCATTGCTCAGTAAGAGTGGATAGGTGTGACTTATTTGTTTTTATATCTCTATATATGTTTCTCCTACATATTGAGAGGTGTTGGCTTGGGGCAGCTAGGGTCATCTGGTTATTTCTCTTTTCCTACCAATGTAACTTAATAGTGGCCACCATTTTGCCAGAGTATCCACCATGCCTAACAACAGCTTGCAGTGCACATTTGTATCTTGCTAAAGGAACATCCTGGGGGTCACTACTGCCCTGTAGCTCTTGTTAGGCTGGGAGCCTAGGTCCCAGTCCCTGGCATCTATCTTAGCCACCTGGTCTGGACTTCAGCACGCCACTCCCCAGGGTACTTAAGTGATCCCCCAAAAGAAGAACACGTAGTCCCCCTTTCTTCCTCCCGGGGGTCGCATTCCTGCGGCTTCCCGGTTTCCCTCCTCGGGGCCACCCGAGAGCGCAGATCTTCCATTAAACCTGGATATTTCTTAATTCGGTTTGTTTTGATTTGGCTTGATTGGGAATTTTTGCGTCGTCAGAGAGCTTGCTTAGGAAATATTCCTAACATTTTGGAGGTCCCACCGAGACCCCCTAACAGGGTTTAAGGCCTGTACCTAAATACAAATGTCAAGTTTTGTTGTCAAATTCAAAGCCTACCTATAACTATGGAGTTTCCAGTAGATCCAAGCCTCTATAGATTTTCTTATTCCAGAATGTCTGTTCTCTCCCTTTTACTTTCTCTGTGTCTCTGTGTATCTCTATCTCTTTCTTCTTCATCCCCTGGAGCCTCAAACATGCAAAACATACATTGTAACTCTGAGTTAAACCACAGCAAAAGGTCACTTTCCTTGAAATGGTTGAGGTGCCCATACTGCCCTGGTTTTTAATTTAAAGTTCTGTCTAAAGGCAGCAGAAGACCTCTGTTCATCTCATGCCTGTGTTTCCTGATGCTGTCGTCTCTCTGATGCTGAAAACCAGGCAGGCCACAAATGGATCTTTCCTTGCTTGTTTTGTCCAACATCATTTTGTTTCTTTTTCTCTTTTCTTTTCTTTTCTTTTTTTTTTTTTTTTTGAGACAGGGTTTCTCGTTTCTCTGTAGCTTTGGAGCCTGTCCTGGAACTGGAACTAGCTCCTGTAGACCAGGCTGGCCTCGAACTCACAAAGATCCATCTGCCTCTGCCTCCCAAGTGCTGGCACCACCACCTGGCTTCAATGTCACTTTTAAATTTCTATCAAGATGTGCCTAGCACTGCACTTCCTGACTCAGGTTAGCTCGACTCTCAGCACTGATACCTGGGATGAAACAACAGCAAACTTTATTTGCTGGGGTTTGGAGGTCTCTTTCACACATTGTGCTCTGACAGAACCAAGTCCCTTCATACTCTTGAGTCCCTTCAGGCCTCTAGGAGCTCCCTGTCTCCCAGGGATGCTTGAGTTGCTGCTGACAGACCCATAGGTGCACAACCACTTAGAAGTAGCTGCTATTATAACAATATCGTTGAAAGCGCTGGAAACCCTTTTTTTTTAATCATTTTTTTTTTTATTTTACAAACCAACCACAGTTTCCCCTCTCTCCTCTCCTCCAGTTCCCTCATCTCACCTCCCTTCTACCCATCCCCCATCTACTTTTCTGTTTCCATTCAGAAGGGGTAAGGCCTCCCATGGGAATCAACAAAGCACAGCAAATCAAGTTGAGGACCAAGCTCCTCCCCGCTGCATTAAGGTTGAACAAGACATCCCACCATAGGGAATAGGTTCCAAAGAGCCTGCTCATGCATCAGGGCCAGGTCCTGGTCCTACTGCTGGGAACCCACAAAAGACCAAGCTGCACAACTGTCATCCAGGTGCAAAGGGCCTAGGTTGGTGAAAGAAATGCTAGAATGGGCTGGAGCCCAGGGTGCCTACTGATTCATTTCCTTATGAAAGAAGAGTTGAAAGAAAGAACTACCCCTGAGCCTGTTACCCAGGCTTGCCTTTTTTCCCTCCCCCCTCATCTTCCTCTTCTCTTTCCTTCTTTTTCTATTCCCTCCCCTCTGTGTTTTTCCTGATTGAGTCTTGCCATGTAGTTGAGGCTAGCCTTGAACTCATGATCTTCCTGCTGCAGTCTCCCAAGCACTGGGCTTGCAGATGTGCACTACCATGCCCCGTTTGTTCTTGGCCTTTTCATCTGTCAACTCCACAAAAACACAAGATATGGGGCATCCAAGATCCAGCTCCTATTCTTTCTTTAAGCCTAGGTTTGCAACCCACCTCTCACAGTCTCAGTTGCTTTTGAGGTTGGGCAAGGAGGGGTCTGCCCCCTGACCTTCATAGTTCTTGTACTGTTACTGTCTGGTGTTTTTTTAAAAAATATTTATTATGTATACAATATTCTGTCTGCATGTATGCCTGAGGGCCAGAAGAGCACACCTGACCTCATTACAGACGGTTGTGAGCCACCATGTAGTTGTTGGGAATTGAACTCAGAACCTTTGAAAGAGCAGGCAATGCTCTTAACTGCTGAGCCATCTTTCTAGCCTTGTCTGGTATTCTTAACTCTGGACTTCTTTGAATGTGACTGATAGAAGAGGGGCTGCTGCATGCTGCTCAACTGCTTGCAGATAAACACTTGCATGGGCTGGGGCTTGGGCGGTAGGGTTGTATAGAGTTATAGAGTTCTAACTGTCTCATTTGTATCTTCAGGCGAGGAGTCTGTTACAGAAGAGCTGAAAGGCTGTTCTGATATCAGTGATGCTACTTGCAAAGCCCTGGATTCTGAGAGCGCAAAAATTGGAGAATTCACTTTCCAGAAAGTTAACTGCACAAAAGCGACCATAATCCCAGAAGTCACCACCACCACGACCCCAACCACAGTCACCACGACCCCTAGCACAGTCACCACGACCCCTAGTACCAGCACAACCATCAAAGCTTCCTTCATCTCCTCTGTCTTTGGCAGCCTCCTTCTTCTGAAGCTGCTATTCTGAGGTCCCTGGGCTCTGCCCCACCCAGTGTCCCNAACACCCAGTGCCCTTCTTGCTATGGCAATAACACAGAACCATGCAATGAGACAACCCAACAGTGTTCTGAAGGAGAGCAATGTGTCCACATCATTATCCAGTATGGAAAAGGTAAGTCTGGGGTTTCAATTTCTTAACAGGGCTGGAGCTGGAACATGTCAGGATTCAAGTGCTGAGTAAGAAGGGCAGAAGGGAGGGTGGAAGCAGAGTGGGGTTCAGCTCAGGATGTCCTTCTAGAGACTGCCAGAAGCCTTCTGCTGGCCACCACTTCTGCTCCTACTCCAGTGCTACTTCTGGTTGCCTCCTATGGTCACATTCCAGACTCACATACCTGACTGCATGTCCCTCGGGTACCAGTGTGTTTATCCTGGCTATCAGGATTCTTGGGAATGTGATTTAGTGACTTCCAAGAAGGAAAAAAAAAGTGGTACAAACCAAAAATGAATAACCAGCCTGTCTCAGATATAAGACAGCTCACACTAAAAGGATTTAAGACCTGCACCTATATACAAATTTCATTTCAATTTTTGCTTGTCAACTTCAAAGCCTACCTATAACAAGGTGTTTCCGGAAGATCCAAGCATCCTATTTTTTAAAGCCTTTAAAAATATTTTTTAAAGAGATATTTTAGATCCACAGTAACGCTGAGTTAGAGGCATAGACATTCTTCATGTACCCCGACTGCCTGGCTCATGTGTAATTGTCCTCATTGTCAAAGTGCTCACACCACAGTGGTAAGCCTACACGGGCACTCACTGTCAGCCAAGTCTGCAGTTTGCCTCAGGGTTCACTCCTGATATAGTCCATTCCAGCATGACGATGTCACATAGAGGAAGGCCCTCTGCCCTGAGAGTCTTCTGTGTCTCACCTGATCATGCTTTTCTTCCTCCCCACAAGATCCTGGCACCCACTGGTCTTTTACATCACCTCTATAGATTTTCTTATTCCGGAATGTCTGTTCTCTCCCTCTTACTTTCTCGGTGTCTCTGTGTTTCTCTATTTCTCTTTCTTCTCCATCCCCTGGAGCCTCACACATGCAAAACACACATTGTACCACTGAGCTAAACCACAGCAAAAGGTCACTTTTCTTTTGAAATAGTTGAGCTGCCCACACTGCCCTAGTTTTTAAAGTTGTGTCTAAAGGCAGCAAAAGACCTCTGTTCATCTCATGCCTGTGACTCCTGATGGCGTCGTCTCTCTGATGCTGAAAATCAGGCAGGCCACAAATGGACTTTTCCTTGCTTGTTTTGTCCAACATCACTTTCAAAATCCCATCCAGATGTGCCTAGCACCACACTTCCTGACTCAGGTTAGCTTGACTCTCAGCACTGATATCTGGGATGAAACAAGAGTAAATTTTATTTGCTGGGGTTTGGAGGTCTCTTTCACACATTATGCTCTGACAGAACCAAGTCCCTTCATACTCTTGAGTCCCTTCAGGTCTCTGGGAGCTCCTTGTTTCCCAGGGATGCTTGAGTTGCAGCTGGCAGACCCATAGGGGCACAACCAATCAGAGGTAGCTGCTATTATAACTACATCTTTGAAAGAGCTGGAGACCTTTTTATTTTAATTTTTTTTTTTACAAACCAACCACAGTTTTCCCTCCCTCCTCTTCTCCAGTTCCCTCATACCACCTCCCTTTTACCCATCCCCCATCTACTCCTCTTCTGTCTCCATTCAGAAGGGGTAAGGACTCCCATGGGAATCAACAGAGCTTGGCATATCAAGTTGAGGCAGAATCAAGCTCCTCTGCATCAAGGATGAATAAGGCTTCCCACCATAGGGAATAGGTTCCAAAGAGCCTGCTCATGCATCAGGGACAGGTCCTGGTACCACTACTAGGGCTCCACAAGAGACAAGCTACACAACTGTCATCCAGATGCAAAGGGCCTAGGTTGGTGAAAGAAATGCTGAAGTGGGCTGGAGCCCAGGGTGCCCACTAATTCATTCCCTTCTGAATGGAGAGTTGAAAGAACTGCCCCTGAGCCTGTTACCCATGCTTGCCTTTTCCCCTCCCCCCTCATCTTCTTCTTCTCTTTCCTTCTTTTTCTATTCCCTCCCCTCTGTGTTTTTTCCTGATTGAATCTTGCCATGAAGCTGAGGCTAGCCTTGAACTCATGATCTTCCTGATGCAGTCTCCTAAGCACTGGGCTTGCAGGTGTGCACTACCATGCTCTGTTTGTTCTTGGATTTTTCATCTGTCAACTCCACAGGAACACAAGACATGGGGCATCCAAGATCCAGCTCCCATCCTTTCTTTAAGCCTGGATTAGCAACCAACATCTCACAGTCTCAGTTGCTTTTGAGGTTGAGTAAGGAGGGGTCTGGCCCCTGATCTCCATAGTTCTTGTACTGCTACTGTCTGGTATTCTTAGCTCTGGACTTCTTTGAAGGTGACTGATAGAAGAGGAGCTGCTGCATGCTGCTCAACTGCTTGCAGATAAATAAATCTGCATGGGCTGGGGCTTGGGCAGTAGGGTTGTATAGAGTTATAGAGTTCTGATTGTCTCATTTGTATCTTCAGGCGATAATCCTGTTAGAGAAGAGCTGAAAGGCTGTTCGGATATCAGCGATGCTACTTGTCAAGCCCTGGGTGAGAAAGGAGAATTTGGAGGATTCACTTTCCAGACAGTTAACTGCACAAATGCAACCATAATCCCAACCACAGTCACCACGACCCCAACCACAGTCACCACGACCCCTAGCACAGTCACCACGACCCCTAGCACCAGCACAAGCATCAAAGCTTCCTTCATCTCCTCTGTCTTTGGCAGCCTCCTTCTTCTGAAGCTGCTATTCTGAGGTCCCTGGGCTCTGCCCCACCCAGTGTCCCATGGGCATCAATGCCCTTTCTGTTCACATACCTTCCAGTTTAGTTGCTCAGTGGGTTGGAAGTCGCAGGACTCCAGGCAATGCTAGCAGCCTCATTATGTCCTTTATTAAAGTGTTGTTTGACTTCTAGACAGTCTGTCCTGATATGTTCGGTGCTGGGTGTAGTTCAAGACCCTGCCCACCTCTTCTCATCTTGCCTGGAGGTAGGGTCTTTGCTCTGGAGATAGAATCTTCTTTGCCTCAGGACTCAATGACATCCCTGCTCCTGGTCCACATTGTTTCTGAGAAGCTGAACCTGTGGCCTTGCTGGCACCTTCTGTTAGCATCCCTGTACTCCAGC